>NC_057801.1:738603859-738796769 GCF_018294505.1 Triticum aestivum
CTCCAGCGAGCTCTGATAAATCTACTGCCCCAATTTTGAAATTTAATCTACTATGATTTAACTAGTGTGGAATATAAAAGGGGAAAACCATAAGCATTGGGAGTATATTGTTGAGCGTGCCATGGCGGATCTAAAGGTGCAAACCGGACAAAGGCAACTTTGCAACCAATGCTTGCTTTCAACTAGCAAGTAAGTGATGGACAAGAAATCAGAGTAAAGAAGTGACGATCTATTTTCTTGCTGCGATAAATAAGTTGAGCAAATACGAAAGAGTACCGCCTCTGGTGTGGTGCCGTGTATGCATCTGCTGAGTATTTGACGGTGCTGCGGTAGTGATGGTTGTCGGCAGCGTGGAAGCAGATCTAGGAGGGTAGATGGTGGCAACGGGCGCGGTGGACGAGACGGTCGTAGGAGCGGCGCTGGCAAGGTGGACGACGACAGGTAGGAAGCGAGAGGATGGGATGCAAGGATCCCGGTCCGAAGCCGTGGATGAGAGAGGTCGATATCTTATAATGGACGGCAGCATCGGGGTATCAGCTCCGGCATGGTGGAGGAGGATGGCGGTGGATGGGGTGGCAGACGGAGGAGGCTGGGGTGGAGAGGAAAGGGTGTTTTGGCGCCCACGGAGTACGAACGGGGAAATGGAGGTAGAGAGGAAGGGGGAACCATGTCTTCAGGGCGCGCTTGTCTCAAATGCGAGGAAATTTACAAACTTAGCCCCCGTTTCAAATTTCCTACATCACAACAATATTAGTTGGTTGGGGATAGGACGGTAATCTCGCATACACCGAATATTTGCCGACGAGAGTTTGTTTTTGGCGCCCACCGTGTATGAATCAGGGAGGGAGTCGATTTCGGCCGAGGAGACATTGTGTTTTGGCGCACACCGTGTATGAATATGGGTGAGAGGCGGTTATGTCACGTTTGAGTGAAATTAATGTGTGTTTCATGTGGGCTGTTTTTACTTATCAAACATGTATAATGTGTTTCACACACGCAACATATAGTGTAATCCCGTTTAGACATTAATTCTTTCTCCCAGGGTCTTTTATTTCTCCATCGTTCTCTTGTAGGTCGCTCACACACACTCTCTCTCCCTAGAGATATCTTGCATTCCCTCATATGTCTCTCTAGCTATCACTCTCTTTGTGAAATATCTTTCTCTCTCGCAGACACAAAACTCCGTCTCTCGGGATCTCATTTCTCTCTGATATTTGTTTGTATGTGACTCACATGCACCCTCTCTCTATCTCTCTCACACCCCCACACATAACTCAGCCTTCTGATCCAATTGACTCCTATCTCTAACGCACACTAGCTAGCATCTTTATCTTTCTGTTTATCAGTTTCTCCATCAACCTTCTTTCTCGCCCTCACTCTTGCTTCCTATCACACACACTACATATATTTCTCTCTACATGCAGTCAAGTGCCCTCTTTTTATCTTTCTCTCACACACACATAACTTCACCCTCTGAACCACCCGGCGGTCATCTCCACGCCAAGGAGAGTCCCATCCGGACACAGGATGAAGTCTTCTATCTTGTATCTTCATAGTCCATCAGTCCGTCCAAAGTATATAGTCCAGCTGTCCGGATACCCCCTTATCCAGGACTCCCTCAGTAGCCCCCAAACCAGGCTTCAATGACGATGAGTCCGGCGCGCAGATTGTCTTCGGCATTGCAAGGCGGGTTCTTCTCCAAATCCGGTGCACCCATCGTGGCGAATAGTTTCCGGCCTCCCAGTAAGGTTGTACTCCTCGGCTTCTGAGCTTCAATAATGGCCACCTCCATGTGTCGATCTAAGGCGAGGGGCCGGGGCATTTTTGCATTTGACACCCTAATCTCGTAGATGAACCGTCAATTTGAGGAGACGGGGATCTTCGGATCCAAATCACATGATCTTCCCCCAAGCAAGCATTTCGCAGAGCGCGCCCAAAAGAGGCCACCCCATCATGACCGGTTACCGCAGCCCTGCTCGCCGCTCCCCCAGCTCGAAGCCAGGGGATTGGGAAAAGTGTTCCATCCCTCACAACCGCCTAATAGAGCTGCAGACCAAAGGGTTTCTTCCGCCCGCATACATGGTCCCTGTCCGATCCGGACTAGCCACCTATAATGGCGGGGAGCAAGCGGAGAGATTCCCCAACCCTTCTCTGGGGGAGCGGGTATGCCTTGTCCCGTATCTGCTAAGAGGCATCGGGTTTCCAATCCACCCATTCCTCCGCGGGCTCCTGGAGTTTTACTGTCTCTAGTTGCATAATCTTACCCCCGCCTCCATACTGCATATTGCGGGCTACATTTCCCTCTGCGAGCTGTTCCTGGGCTGCAAAGCTCATTTCGAGCTATGGAAGAGGTTATTTTGCCTTGTCCCACGCAACCAGGAGGGACCTATATATCAAGTGGGTGGAGCCGAAATATGGCGCATCGCCTAGACCGGATACCTATCCGGTACTCCAAAGAAGGCGTCCGAAGACTGGCCCTCGGAGTGGTTTTATGTTGATGACGTTCCCCTTCCGGACCCAGTCCGGACGGGCCTTCCTGAGTTCACCAATACTCCACTGAAGAAACGCCAAAGCTGGCGCCCTCGGAGCCCCCAGGAGGAGGAAAACGGGGAGGTCTTCTATCTGATTGACAATAATTGAAGTCATGTCAATATGTACTATAAGGGGAGTGCAGCCACTTCAATGTAGCGGAAAACCCATGTGGCACTTCAATGGAGAAGACGATGCCTCCCGCCGCGGTCGCAAAGGTCCAAACTCCGCCACATCTTTGGTGAGGATACTATCCGAATTGTACAAGGGAGAAGAAGAGGAGTTCCTCCGCATTAAATCACGGGATGGATTTTCCATGTACAACCCCCGAAGAAGGGTAAGTTGTTTTTTTTATTCGACTCTACCCGTTCTTACCTTCTTGACCACAGTTATGTACCTTGTTGTTTTAAAACAGGAACCAAGAAAGGCTGTGAAAGAGTTCAACAACCCCTCTCCGCAGCCAGAGGATCCCAGCCGGGCTCTCGACCCCGGACTTGAAGAAGATCCGGACATATCCGTGGAATTCATCGACGGGACTTTTTATCAGGCAAGCAGTGGCGGCTCTTTAGTGGCCATAATCGCGGATTATCCCAGACTGCTTCCTGTGTTGCATGTAAGTAATGTCGGGGCTTCAACCTTCCGAAAGGATTCCTTAGTTTTGTCATAATACGCCGTGTTTTCACAGAAACGGCGGTCGGGACGCCGTGCGGAACCCGCGGGGGCATCTCAGCAAGAGGCGCCTAGACAAAGTAGGCTTAAAAGGAAGGCGGTCAGGAGCGGTACGCAGGCGCAGAGGTACTCATTGAACTTGCCCCATGATTTATTTAGTCGATTTGTAGAGACGTGACAACTTTAATTACGTCCTGTTAGGAAACGCCGGACTATGTATGGGGATCCTACCGGCCATGCCTCCAGCAGCCGGATTCCTGGACCGGATTCCCAAGCAGAGGCTGATTTGGGGACAATGCCAAACTGTCCACCTGCGGAGGATACGGATATGCTCTCCGCCACAAATTTAGAAGTGCAGAGCGCCATGAATCACCAGCGCTGACGGGTCATACTCCGCAGTGGTATTTTTTTCTGAAGAGGCGTTCACCGCCTTTAATTCCGGACACACCTATATCCGCGTTGCTCAAGATGGACTTGCCAGAGCAACGGACTAGTATGTGAAGGATATATGGGTAAGAGAATTTTAATAAGCATGTGTAGTAGTAGCCCCTGAGACTTGAAACAGTTGGCACAACTAATTTAAGGATCATTAAATGCATAGGTTCTTGTAGAGAAGAACACCCAGTTGTCTCAAGAGCTGGAGGAGTGGAAGGCTCAAATGAAGGCTAACATAGCCGAACAAGAGGGATCCAAAAAGATTTCTTCTGGTAATGATTCTTCTACCAGTTTGTGTGTTCGGCATGGTGTATAAATCTGACGAAATATTCGACAGATAGTCCCGAAGGAAATCCAGAGGCTGTGGGAGGTAATGAGCTGCATCTTCGAAGTCAACTGAAGGCGGGCGAACGTTTGCTGACGTAGTCTATTCAGGCAAAGAATAAGCTGCAAGATGCTAATCTCCAACTGAGCATCGAATTGAAAGATGTTCGGGCTCAGCTCACGGACTCCGTGAAGGAGAACCGGAGGCTTCGACGTGGCATTTATAGTAAGTGCTTGAATGAACTGTGGCATAGTTCGGCGAGGAGGCATATTGACAGAGTTATATTTGCAGGTATGATGACGGGGCGCCCGGAAGAAGAGATGCCCGATTCCGCAGGCGATATGCTACAAGAGCTTTCACAATTGCAGGTATGAAGACGTGATACACCAAGGATGACCCAAACCATATGGCCGAAGTCGGACCGGCTGGGCCAGATGGACAAGAGATACCCGTTAGTTTGGTATATGATCAAGTAGCATTAGCTGCAAAGTATTCCCAGCAGGATTGTAAGCTAGACAGCTTGTTGGATGGTATAGAGGAAGAGTACAGCCAGTCAGTATGATTATGTAATTTTGAATGGGCTCGTGTACTCTCTAGCCGGATTGAAAATCATTTGTCATGGTGGACCTTTTCGCTTCAGCCCCCGGATCCGACAGTCCGGGGTGTATCCGAATACCCACACAGTAATGAAAAACCGGGGCATGCGTGGAAACCAGGCGTAGGGGTCATAAGTGCTTGAACAGACAAGTACCCAACTAGTTATGTTATATTACATGGATAGTAAGAAACATCTTCCAGAGAGAATAGTTCCGTTAGGGGTTCCTTTCTCTGGGTACGCATGCATCGATGTGCATGTCCGAACTGCGAGCAAAAGTGCAGGAAACAAAACATCTGGGTATTTTCGTTGTTAGAAACGAGAACATCTTTTGTTCACCGACCGAATATTCCCTTAAGAATGCTAGCTTTCGGCTTCACCCAGTCTGAGGTACACATCCGTCTCAACCGGCAGTAACAATCGCAGAGGTGCTCCCCTTATGCCCTAGCCAAATTAACGGGAACGTAGGGCATAAATACAAGAGCCAGGCAACCCAGCATGGCCAAAACTTAAGTCATATCGATGCATATAATGGTGAAGAAAAGGCACATATGGAAAGAAAAATGCATATGTGGCTTGGCAAGGAGCCCTTAAAGTAATTATATATAGCTTCCGAATAGGAAGCCCCCAGGTATAGTGTGCGCGCATAATGCGGCCGGAGTGCTCAGGGCATCCGCACAGTTTTAACGGTGTATGTAAAAAAAAGGAAAAAGGGGGCGAGAAAGGAGGAAAAGGAACATAATCGAAGAGACGGAGATGAGGAGACGAACACTGGATTCGGTGCTAGGCGTAGAATCTCCGGAGTCTGGCCGCGTTCCATGGGTTCGGCTCGAGTCTGTTATCAGAGGCGTTGCACAGATGGTACACTCCTCCGGTGAGAACTTTATCAATGATGAAGGGACCCTCCCACTTGGGTTTGAGCTTGTCCTTCTTCTTCTCAGGTAGGCGTAGAACGAGTTCGCCAATGTTATAAGTTTTGTCCCGTACTTCTCTTCTTTGATACCTTCGAGCATGTTGCTGATAGAATGCGGAACGGGCTTTAGCGACATCACGCTCCTCCTCCAAAGCATCTATGTTGTCCTGCCGATCTAGCTCGGCTTCCTTCTCTTCATACATGCGCACGCGAGGTGAGTCGTGAATTATATCGCAGGGCAGCACTGCTTCTGCACCATACACCATAAAAAATGGTGTGTATCCATGGTCCGTAGCCCCCAGAGTACGGAGTCGAGTTCCTCGACCCAATGTGTGTCTAATTCCTTCAAGGATCGCACTACTCTGGGTTTGATGCCGCTCATAATAAGACCATTTGCACGTTCGACCTAACCATTTGTTTGGGGGTGATAGACAGAGGCGTAGTCGAGCTTAATGCCCATTTTGCTACACCAGGCTTTCACCTCCTCGGCTGTAAAATTCGAGCCGTTGTCGGTGATAATACTGTGGGGGACACCGTAATGGTGTACAACCTCCGATATGAAGTCTATCACTGGCCCGAATTCGGCCGTTTTCACTGGTTTGGCTTCTATCCATTTGGTGAACTTGTCCACCATGACCAATAAGTATTTTTTTCTTATGGCTTCCCCCTTTGAGGGGTCCCAGCATATCCAGCCCCCAGAACGCGAAGGGCCAAGTTATGGGGATCGTTTGGAGAGCATTAGGGGGCATATGGCTCTGATTGGCAAATAGTTGACAACCTACGAAATGTTGGACAAGGTCCTATGCGTCCGCCCGGGCCGTCGGCCAGTAGAATCCTATCCGAAAGGCCTTGCTTACGAGAGCTCGGGCTGGCGTGTGGTGCCCGCCTAGTCCGGAATGGATTTCGGCTAACAGATGCCGCCCTTCCTCCTCGGAGATGCATCGTTGGAGCACTCCGGTGGCGCTCTTCTTGTAGAGTTCTCCTTCATGGACTTTGTAGGCTTTAGAGCGTCGCACGATGCAGCGTGCCTCATTTTGGTCCTCGAGGAGCTCCTGTCTATTAAGGAAGGCCAAGAAGGGCTCGGTCCACGGGGCGATGACAACCATTATTTCATGGGCCGAAGATGTTATTTCGGTGGCAGAGCCTCCGATTACGTCAGAAGGTTCAGAAGTTGGGGTTGTGTTCGGAGCCATACTAATGGTGCCGGACTCCCCTTCCTATGCCATGGACGGTTTGAACAACCTTTCTAAGAAGATGTTAGGTGGTATGGGGTCGCGTCTAGCACCGATGCGGGCAAGGATATCGGCCGCTTGGTTATTTTCTCTAACCACATGATGGAATTCGAGCCCCTCAAACCGAGCTGACATTTTGAGGACGGCATTGCGATAGGCCGCCATTTTCGGATCATTGGCGTCAAAGTCTCCGTTTACCTGAGATATTGCGAGGTTCGAGTCCCCGCGCACTTCGAGGTGTTGAATGCCCATGGAGACTGCCGTCCTAAGACCATGCAACAGAGCCTCGTATTCAGCTGCATTGTTGGAGTCTGTGAATAATATTTGGAGGACGTACTGTACCGTGTCTCTGGTGGGGGATGTCAGGACGACACCCGCTCCTAATCTGGCCAGCATTTTGGAGCCGTCGAAATGCATGATCCAATTTGAGTACGTGCCCTACTCTTTAGGGAGTTCGGCTTCTGTCCATTCGGTGACGAAGTCAGCCAGCACTTGCGACTTAATGGCCCGTTGTGGTTTGTATGTTACCGAAAGGAGCTCAATAGCCCATTTAGCAATTCGGCCCGTTGCGTCGCGGTTATTTATTGTGTCATTGATTGGAACTTCAGAGGCCACCATGATCAAACACTCTTGAAAGTAGTGTCGTAGTTTCCGGGATGCCATGAAGACCGCATACACTATCTTTTGATAGTGCAGGTATCGAGATTTATATGGAGTGAGGACAGTGGACACGTAATATACCGGCTTTTGGAGCGGGGACTTGTGTCCGTCTGCCTCTCGTTCGACGACGAGCACTGCGCTCACAACTTGGTTTGTTGCGGCTATGTATAATAGCATGGGTTCGCCTATATTTGGCACAGTCAGGACTGGGTTAGTGGCCAAGAGTGCCTTTATTTCTTCCAGTCCGGCCGTGGCCGCATCCGTCCACTTGAAGTGTTCGGTGCGTCGAAGAAGGAGATACAAGGGTAGTGCCTTTTCTCCTAAGCGGGAGATAAAGCGGCTTAAGGCAGCCACACATCCAGTTAGTTTCTGGATCTGCTTGAGGTCTATTGGGATAGCCAACTGTGACAGAGCTCGGATTTTTGCCGGATTGGCTTCAATTCCTCTATTGGAAACGATGAAGCCGAGCAATTTTCCGGAGGGTACTCAGAAGACACACTTCTCTGGGTTGAGCTTGATGTTGTATGTTCGGAGATTATCGAACGTAAGCCTCAAGTCGTCTATTAAGGTTTCAATGTGTCTTATTTTGATGACCACGTCGTCTACGTAGGCCTCTACTGTCTTGCCGATTTGTTTTTCCAGGCATGTCCGAATCATGCATTGATAGGTTGCGCCGGCGTTTTTGAGCCCGAAGGGCATGGTGTTGAAATAGAAGGGGCCATACGGGGTGATGAAGGCTGTTGCAGCCTGGTCGGACTCCGCCATCTTTATTTGATGGTATCTGGAGTATGCGTCGAGGAAACACAATCAGTCGTGTCCTGCGGTGGCATCGATTATCTGATCAATGCGGGGGAGGGGGAAGGGATCCTTGGGGCAAGCTTTATTGAGGTCTTTGAAATCAACACACAAGCGCCAGGATTTGTCCTTTTTTGGTACCATTACCAAGTTTGCTAGCCAATCCGGATGTTTGATGTCTCTGATGAATCCGGCTTCGAGTAGCTTGGCTAGCTCTTCTCCCATGGCTTGCCTCTTAGGCTCTGAGAAGCGTCAAAGAGTCTACTTGACTGGCTTGTATCCTTTCAGTATATTGAGGCTGTGTTCGGCCAGCCTGCGTGGGATGCCCGACATGTCTGAAGGATGCCAAGCGAAAATATCCCAATTTTCACACAGGAAGTCTCGCAATGCGGCGTCTATTGTGGGGTTCAGTTGTGTCCCTATGGAAGCTATCTTTGAAGGGTCCGTTGGGTGGACCTAGATTTTGACTATCTCGTCCGCTGGCTTCAAGGAGGTGGATTTAGGTCGCTTGTCGAGTATCACGTCGTCTCTGTCCACTGTTGCTTGTAGTGTTGTCACTTCTTCGGCCGCGAGGGCTTCTGATAATGCCTCTAGGGCGAGGGCAGCAGTTTTATTTTCGGCGTGGAGTGCGACGTCCGGATCACTAGTTAGAGTGATGATTCCATTCGGCCCGGGCATTTTGAGCTTCATGTACCCGTAATAGGGTATAACCTAAAAACTCGTGAATTCGTCCCGCCCTAAGAGGGCGTGGTATCCGTTGCTGAACGGGGCTACTTGGAATGTAATTTCTTCAGACCTGTAATTCTTCGGCGTGCCGAATACCACATCCAGTGTGATTTTTCCCGCGCATTGTGCCTCTCGACTAGGGATGATTCCCCTGAAGGTAGTGCTACTTCATTCAATGCGGCTCTTGTCAATTTCCATCTTGTTGAGGGTTTCCTCATAGATGAGGTTTAGTCTGCTTCCGCCGTCCATGAGCACTTTAGTAAGCCTAAAGCCATCCACGATTGGGCTAAGGACCAAAGCGGCTGGTGCTCGGACTGTCCGGAAGTGGGGTTCGTCACTGGCATTGTAGGTTATAGCCGTGTCGTTCCATGGGTTTATTGTTGCCACGTGGCAAACTTCTGCGAGGCTGCGCTGAGCTCGCTTTCGCCTATTATTTGAGGCGAAAGTCTCGAAGACTATAAATACCGTATTGTTGTCTCCGGCGGGATGTTTTATGAGGAGATCTTCACCGCTCTTTGCCACCTGCCGGAGTATCCAACATGCTCTAAGGCTATGCGTTGGCTTAGTATCCGGTGTGCTATGAATCTTGCACGACCCGTTTAGCCATTCTTCCAATATGGTTCGCGCCTTGCGGCGGGCTTTATTTTTTTGGTACTTGAATCGGGTGACTTACGAGAGTTTACCCTTTTAGTTCAGACAGGGGATTTGGCTAGAGTCGGACTGTCCCAAAAACTTGTTTGGGTTTTCCAGGCACTTTCCATCGCGCATTACTTTTGCACTATGGTCGCTAAGTCAACGAAGTGTACTATGTCACGGCGGCTTATAGCATTGAGAATCCCTTTGTCCGTGCAATTTTTGCAAAAGAGGGAGATTGCATCTACCTCACGACAGTCCTTGACCCTGTTTATCACAAGGAGGAATCTGGCCCAGTAGTGATGTACTATTTCTTGGGGCTCTTGTCTAATATGGGAAAGATTGGATAAATCTGGGTGGGTGGGCGGATTTGAGTCCGAATCCGACCCGATCTGGGACCCAGGGGCAAAGAAGCTTCCGAGCTTGATGGCTCGGGTTCTGGGGCATTGCCCAACTTCTTCTGCTAGCCCCCCGATCCCGAGTCCAGGACCGGGGTCATGTCCTCCTGCAAACGGGTGTCCGACTCGAAGAGCTCGGAAATCCGGACATAGTTCGTCCTCAAAGTGGAGGGAGAATTAGGATGATGCTCTTCCACTACCGCTATCTCATGGGTGACCGGTGGAGAGTGAATCTCCCTTTGATCAGGTTTAAGCCCGATCTGGTCATAGTCCGTAGCGATGCCCAAGGCGGCGGTGTGATCCAAGATCTCATTGAGGGAGAAGAGCTCCATTGGATCCATCCGTTCGGAAAATTCTGAATCAATGTGGAGGCTATTATTAATGACCTAAGAAGTCATTGTCGGCGGAATAGCCGTTCGGGCGGTCATAACAAAGCCGCCAGCCGGAGAGTTTGGCCTAAAGCCAGGATTCCCCCGGCAGTGATGTTGTCTTTGACAATGAGAGGAGCCATCAAGCCTTATCGTGACGACACAGAGGAACTCTCAATGAAAGCACCAATGTCGGTGTCAAAATCGGCGGATCTCTGGTAGGGGGTCCCGAACTGTGCGTCTAAGGCTAATGGTAACAGGAGACTGGGGACACGATGTTTACCCAGGTTCGGGCCCTCTCGATGGAGGTAATACCCTACTTCCTGCTTGATTAATCTTGATGATATGAGTATTACAAGAGTTGATCTACCATGAGATCAGAGAGGCTAAACCCTAGAAGCTAGCCTATGGTATGCTTGTTGATACGTCCTACGGACTAAACCCTCCGGTTTATATAGACACCGGAGGGGCTAGGGTTACACAGGGTCGGTTTATAGAGGAGGAGATCTACATCCGAATCGCCAAGCTTGCCTTCCACTCCAAAGAGAGTCCCATCCGGACACGGGACGAAGTCTTCTATCTTGTATCTTCATAGTCCATCAGTCCGACCAAAGTATATAGTCCGGCTGTCCGGATACCCCCTTATCCAGGACTCCCTCACCCGCGAAACACACACACACACACGCACACACACGCACACATGCACCCACCCACCCCCCCCACACACAAACACACACACACACGCACACACACACTAAAGACTCCATCACACACACACACACAGACTCCATCACACACACACACACGCACGCACCCCCCCACACACACACTAAAGACTCCATTACACACACACACACACACTAAGACTCCATCACACACACACACACATACACACACTAAGACTCCACCTCCCTCTCTCTCTCTCTCACACACACACACGCCGCGCACCCCCCCCCCACACACACACACCAAGACTCCATCTCACACACGCATGCTTTAGGCGGAGCATTTGTTCCTACCACCCTTCATCCAACCTTACCCGTATGATAAACAATCACATTAATTTACTTGTATAACATGGACAAATTCCACTTTACTTTAGTAGTTAGCAAACTTATCATCTCTACTCTTATAAAAAACCGAGTTGGCGATGATGGTGTGTCTGCCATGTTGTAATATAGACCGTCCGATCTATATCTGACGGACAGAAAGCAAACTATGATAATTTTACAAAAGATACCCGCACCTCTCTCCACATCCTTATCTCCCACAACCTCATTGTCGAGCAATTAAAAAAGGAAGCCTCTGGAACAATCTAGCATGGTGGCCGCCTACCGCCTGCCGGCGCCGTCCATCCCCATGCCTCTGCCTAGTCCGACCTGAAGGAAATATGCCCTAGAGGCAATAATAAAGTTATTATTTATTTCCTTATGTCATGATAAATGTTTATTATTCATGCTAGAATTGTATTAACCGGAAACATAATACATAGACAAACATAGTGTCACTAGTATGCCTCTACTTGACTAGCTCGTGAATCAAAGATGGTTAAGTTTCCTAGCCATGGACAAAAGAGTTGTCATTTGATTAACGGGATCACGTCATTAGGAGAATGATGTGATTGACATGACCCATTCCGTTAGCCTAGCACTTGATCGTTTATTATATTGTTATTGCTTTCTTCATGACTTATACATGTTCCTGTAACTATGAGATTATGCAACTCCCGTTTACCGGAGGAACACTTTGGGTACTACCAAACGTCACAACATAACTGGGTGATTATAAATGAGTACTACAGGTGTCTCCAAAGGTACATGTTGGGTTGGCGTATTTCGAGATTAGGTTTTGTCACTCCGATTGTCGGAGAGGTATCTCTGGGCCCTCTCGGTAATGCACATCACTATAAGACTTGCAAGCAATGTGACTAATGAGTTAGTTGCGGGATGATGCATTATGTAACAAGAAAAGAGACTTGCCGGTAACGAGATTGAACTAGGTATTGGATACCGACGATCGAATCTCAGGCAAGTAACATACCGATGACAAAGGGAACAATGTATGTTGTTATGCGGTTTGACCGATAAAGATCTTCGTAGAATATGTAGGAGCCAATATGAGCATGCAGGTTCCGCTATTGGTTATTGACCAAGAATAGTTCTAGGTCATGTCTACATAGTTCTCGAACCCGTAGGGTCCGCACGCTTAAGGTTTCGATGACAGTTATATTATGAGTTTATGAGTTTTGATGTACCGAAGGAGTTCGGAGTCCCGGATGAGATCGGGGACATGACGGGGAGTCTCGAAATGGTCGAGACGTAAAGATCGATATATTGGACGACTATATTCAGAGTTCGGAAAGGTTCCGAGTGATTCGGGTATTTTTCGGAGTACCGGAGAGTTACGGGAATTCGCCGGGGAGTATATGGGCCTTATTGGGCCATACGGGAATAGTTGAGAGAGGCCGAAAGGAAGGAGGCACGCAGCCCCCCTCTCATCCGAATTGGACAAGGGGTGCGGCCCCCTTTTCCTTCCTCCTCTCCCCCTCTTTCCCCCTTCTCCTACTCCAACAAGGAAGGAGGGAGTCCTACTCCCGGTGGGAGTAGGACTCCCCTTGGCGCGCCCCTACTAGGCCGGCCGCCCCCTCCCCCCTTTCTACTTTATATACGGGGGCAGGGGGACACCTCTAGGCACAACAACAATTGATCCCTTGGATCTCTTAGCCGTGTGCGGTGCCCCCCTCCACCATAATCCACCTTGATAATATCGTAGTGGTGCTTAGGCGAAGCCCTGCGTCGGTAGTACATCAAGATCGTCACCACGCCGTCGTGCTAACGGAACTCTCCCTCGACACTCGGCTGCATCGGAGTTCAAGGGACGTCATCGAGCTGAACGTGTGCTAGAACTCGGAGGTGCCGTAGTTTCGGTGCTTGATCGGTCGGGCCGTGAATACGTACGACTACATCAACCGCGTTGTTCTAACGCTTCCACTTATGGTCTACGAGGGTACGTGGACTACACTCTCCCCTCTCGTTGCTATGCCATCACCATGATCTTGCGTGTGCGTAGGAAATTTTTGAAATTACTACGTTCCCCAACAGTGGCATCCGAGCCTAGGTTTTATGCGTTGATGTTATATGCACGAGTAGAACACAAGTGAGTTGTGGGTGATACAAGTCATACTGCTTACCAGCATGTCATACTTTGGTTCGGCGGTATTGTTGGATGAAGCGGCCCAGACCGACATTACGCGTACGCTTACGCGAGACTGGTTTTACCGCCGTGCTTTGCACATAGGTGACTAGCGGGTGTCAGTTTCTCCAACTTTAGTTGAACCGAGTGTGGCTACGCCCGGTCCTTGAGAAGGTTAAAACAGCACCAACTTGTTGAACTATCGTTGTGGTTTTGATGCGCAGGTAAGAATGGTTCTTGCTAAGCCCGTAGCAGCCACGTAAAATTTGCAACAACAATGTAGAGGATGTCTAACTTGTTTTTGCAGGGCATGTTGTGATGTGATATGGTCAAGACGTGATGAGATATAAGTTGTTGTATGAGATGATCATGTTTTGTTGAAGTTATCGGCAACTGGCAGAAGCCCTATGGTTGTCTCTTTGTTGCATAAGATGCAAGTGCCAAATAATTGCTTTACTTTATCGCTATGCGATAGCAATAGTTGCAAGAGCAATAGTTGGCGAGACGACCATGTGACGACACATTGATATAGATCAAGATGATGAAGATCATGGTGTCGTGCTGGTAACGATAGAGATCATGACAGTACTTTGGAGATGGAGATCAAAGGCGCAAGATGATCATGGCCATATCATGTCACATATTTTGATTGCATATGATGTTTATCTGTTATACATCTTATTCTGTTTTGTTTGACGGTAGCATTTTAAGATGATCTCTCACTAATTATCAAGAAGTGTTCTCCCCGAGTATGCACCATTGCGAAAGTTCTTCGTGCTGAGACACCACGTGATGATCGGGTGTGATAGGCTCTACGTTCAAATACAACGGGTGCAAAACAGTTGCACACGCGGAATACTCGGGTTAAACTTGACGAGCCTAGCATATACAGATATGGCCTCGGAACACGGAGACCGAAAGGTCGAGCGTGAATCATATAGTAGATATGATCAACATAATGATGTTCACCATTGAAACTACTCCATCTCACGTGACGATCGGACATGGTGTAGTTGATATGGATCACGTAATCACTTAGAGGATTAGAGGGATGTCTATCTAAGTGGGAGTTCTTAAGTAATATGATTAATTGAACTTAAATTTATCATGAACTTAGTCCTGGTAGTATTTTGCAAATTATGTTGTAGATCAATAGTTTGCGTTGTTGCTTCCATATGTTTATTTTGATATGTTCCTAGAGAAAATTGTGTTGAAAGATGTTAGTAGCAATGATGCGGATTGGATCCGTGATCTGAGGTTTATCCTCATTGCTGCACAGAAGAATTATGTCCTTAATGCACCGCTAGGTGACAGACCTATTGCAGGAGCAGATGCAGACGTTATGAACGTTTGGCTAGCTCAATATGATGACTACTTGATAGTTTAGTGCACCATGCTTAACGGCTTAGAATCGGGACTTCAAAGACGTTTTGAACGTCATGGACCATATGAGATGTTCCAGGAATTGAAGTTAATATTTCAAGCAAATACCCGAGTTGAGAGATATGAAGTCTCCAACAAGTTCTATAGCTAAAAGATGGAGGAGAATCGCTCAACTAGTGAGCATGTGCTCAGATTGTCTGGGTACTACAATCGCTTGAATCAAGTGGGAGTTAATCTTCCAGATAAGATAGTGATTGACAGAATTCTCTAGTCACCACCACCAAGTTAGTAGAACTTCGTGATGAACTATAATATGCAAGGGATGACGAAAGTGATTCCCAGCTCTTCGTGATGTTGAAATCGTGAAGGTAGAACTCAAGAAAGAGCATCAAGTGTTGATGATTGACAAGATCACTAGTTTCAAGAAAAGGGCAAAGGGAAAGAAAGGGAAACTTCAAGTAGAATGGCAAGCAAGTTGTCACTCCCGCGAAGAAGCCCAAAGCTGGACCAAAGCCTGAAACTGAGTGATTATACTTCAAAGGAAATGGTCACTAGAAGCGGAAATGCCTTGAATATTTGGTGGATAAGAAGGATGGCAAAGTGAACAAGGGTATATTTGATATACATGTTATTGATGTGTACCTTACTAGTGTTTATAGTAACCCCTGAGTATTTGATACTTGTTTGGTTGCTAAGATTAGTAACTTGAAACAGGAGTTACAGAATAAACAGAGACTAGTTGAAGGGGAAGTGACAATGAGTGTTGGAAGTAGTTCCAAGATTGATATGATCATCATCGCACACTCCCTATACTTCCGGGATTAGTGTTAAACCTAAATAAATGTTATTTGGCGTTTGTGTTGAGCGTGAACATGATTTGATCGTGTTTATTGCGATACGGTTATTCATTTAAAATTAGAGAATAATTGTTATTCTGTTTACATGAATAAGACCTTCGATGGTTATACACCCAATGAAAATAGTTTGTTGGATCTCGATCGTAGTGATACACGTATTCATAATATTGATGCCAAAAGATGCAAAGTTGATAATGATAGTGCAACTTATTTGTGGCACTGCCGTTTGGGTCATATCGGTATAAAGCGCATGAAGAAACTCCATAAAGATGGATTTTTGGAATCACTTGGTTATGAATCATTTGATGCTTGCGAACCATGCCTTTTGGGCAAGATGACTAAAAACTCCATTCTCCGGAACAATGGAACAAGCTACCGACTTATTGGAAATAATACATACCGATGTATGCGATCCAATGAGTGTTGATGCTCGTGGCAAGTCTCGTTATTTTTTGACCTTCACAAAATGATTTGAGCAGATATGGGTATATCTACTTGATGAAACATAAGTCTGAAATAATTGAAAGATTCAAAGAATTCCAGAGTGAAGTGGAAAAATCATCGTAACAAGAAAATAAAGTTTGTACGATCTGATCGCGGAGACGAATATTTGAGTTACGAGTTTGGTCTTCAATTAAAACAATGTGGAATAGTTTCACAGCTCACGCCACCTGGAACACCACAACGTTATGGTGTGTCTGAACGTTGTAACCGCACTTTATTGCATATGGTGCGATCTATGATGTCTCTTACTGATTTACCATTATCGTTTTGGGGTTATGCATTAGAGACAGCTGCATTCACGTTTAATAGAGCACCATCTAAATCCGTTGAGACGACACCGTATGAACTATGGTTTAACAGTAAACCTAAGCTGTCGTTTCTTAAAGTTTGGAGTTGTGATGCTTATGTGAAAAAGTTTTCACCTGATAAGCTCGAACCCAAATCAGAGAAGTGCGTCTTCATAGAATACCCAAAGGAAACTGTTGGGTACTCCTTCTATCACAAATCCAAAGGCAAAACATTCGTTGCTAAGAATGGATCCTTTCCAGAGAAGGAGTTTCTCTCGAAAGAAGTGAGTGGGAGGAAAGTAGAACTTGATGAGGTAATTGTACCTGCTCCCTCATTTGAAAGTAGTTCATCACAGAAATCTGTTCCTGTGACTACTACACCAATTAGTGAGGAAGTCAATGATGATGATCATGAAACTTCAGATTAAGTTATTACAGAACCTCGTAGGTCTTACAGAGTAAGATCCGCACCAGAGTGGTACGGTAATCCTGTTCTGGAAGTTATTTTACTAGACCATGACGAACCTACGAACTATGAAGAAGCGATGGTGAGCCCAGATTCCAAAAAATGGCTTGAGGCCATGAGATCTGAGATAAGATCCATGTATGAAAACAAAGTATGGACTTTGATTGACTTGCCCAATGATCGGCGAGACATTGAGATTAAATGGATCTTCAAGAGGAAGACGGACGCTGATAGTGTTACTATCTACAAAGCTAGAATTGTCGCAAAAGGTTTTCGACAAGTTCAAGGTGTTGACTACGATGAGAGTTTTTCACTTGTATCTATGCTTAAGTCTGTCTGAATCATGTTAGCAATTGCCGCATTTTATGAAATCTGGCAAATGGATAAACAAAACTGCATTCCTTAATGGTTTTCTTAAAGAAGAGTTGTATATGATTCAACCAGAAGGTTTTGTCAATCCTAAAGGTGCTAACAAATTGTGCAAGCTCCAGGGATCCATCTATGGACTGGTGCAAGCATCTCGGAGTTGGAATATATGCTTTGATGAGTTGATCAAAGCATATGGTTTTATGCAGACTTTTGAAGAAGCCTGTATTTACAAGAAAGTGAGTGGGAGCTCTGTAGCATTTCTAATATTATATGTGGATGACATATTGTTAATTGGAAATGATATGGAAATTCTGGATAGCATGAAAGGATACTTGAATAAGAGTTTTTTCAAAGCAAGACATCGGTGAAGCTGCTTGCACATTGAGCATCAAGATCTATATAGATAGATCAAGACGCTTGATAAGATTTTTCAATGAGTACATACCTTGATAAATTTTTGAAATAGTTCAAAATGGAACAGTCAAAGAAGGAGTTCTTGCCTGTGTTACAAGGTGTGAAGTTGAGTAAGACTCAAGACCCGACCATTGCAGAAAATAGAAAGAGAATGAAAAGTCATTCCCTATGCCTCAGTCATAGGTTCTATAAAGTATGCTATGCTGTGAACCAGACCTATTGTATACTTTGCTCTGTGTTTGGCAAAGGAATACAATTTTGATCTAATAAGTAGATCACTGGACATGGGTCAAGAATATCTTTAGTGAGGACTAAGGAGATGTTTCTCGATTATGGAGGTGATAAAAGAGCCCGTCGTTAAAGTTACAACGATGCAAGCTTTTACACCAATACAGATGACTCTAAATCTCAATCTGGATACATACTGAAAGTGGGAGCAATTAGCTAGAGTAGCTCCGTGCAGAGCACTGTAGACATAGAATATTTGCAAAATACATGCGGCTTTGAATGTGACAGAACCGTTGACTAAGCTTCTCTCACGAGCAAAACATGATCATACCTTAGTACTCTTTGGGTGTTAGTCAAATAGCGATGTGAACTAGATTATTGACTCTAGTAAACCCTTTGGGTGTTGGTCACATGACGATGTGAACTATGGGTGTTAATCATATACATATATGAATATTGATGTTAAATCACATGGTGATGTGAACTAGATTATTGACTCTAGTGCAAGTGGGAGACTAAAGGAAATATGCCCTAGAGGCAATAATAAAGTTATTATTTATTTCCTTATTTCATGATAAATGTTTATTATTCATGCTAGAATTGTATTAACCGGAAACATAATACATGTGTTAAAACATAGACAAACATAGTGTCACTAGTATGCCTCTACTTGACTAGCTCGTGAATCAAAGATGGTTAAGTTTCCTAGCCATGGACAAAAGAGTTGTCATTTGATTAACGGGATCACATCATTAGGAGAATGATGTTATTGACATGACCCATTCCGTTAGCCTAGTACTTGATCGTTTAGTATATTGCTATTGCTTTCTTCATGACTTATACATGTTCCTGTAACTATGAGATTATGCAACTCCCGTTTACCGGAGGAACACTTTGGGTACTACCAAACGTCACAACGTAACTGGGTGATTATAAAGGAGTACTACAGGTGTCTCCAAAGGTACATGTTGGGTTGGCGTATTTCGAGATTAGGTTTTGTCACTCCGATTGTCGGAGAGGTATCTCTGGGCCCTCTCGGTAATGCACATCACTATAAGCCTTGCAAGCAATGTGACTAATGAGTTAGTTGCGGGATGATGCATTATGTAAGGAGAAAAGAGACTTGCCAGTAACGAGATTGAACTAGGTATTGGATACCGACGATCGAATCTCGGGCAAGTAACATACCGATGACCAAGGGAACAACGTATGTTGTTATGCGGTTTGACCGATAAAGATCTTCGTAGAATATGTAGGAGCCAATATGAGCATCCAGGTTCCGCTATTGGTTATTGACCAAGAATAGTTCTAGGTCATGTCTACATAGTTCTCGAACCCGTAGGGACCGCACGCTTAAGGTTTCGATGACAGTTATATTATGAGTTTATGAGTTTTGATGTACCAAAGGAGTTCGGAGTCCCGGATGAGATCGGGGACATGACGAGGAGTCTCGAAATGGTCGAGATGTAAAGATCGATATATTGGACGACTATATTCGGAGTTCGGAAAGGTTCCGAGTGATTCGGGTATTTTTCGGAGTACCGGAGAGTTACGGGAATTCACCGGGGAGTATATGGGCCTTATTGGCCCATACGAGAATAGAGGAGGGAGGCCGAAAGGAAGGAGGCGTGCAGCCCCCCTCTGGTCCGAATTGGACAAGGGGTGCGGCCCCCTTTTCCTTCCTCCTCTCCCCCTCTTTCCCCCTTCTCCTACTCCAACAAGGAAGGAGGGAGTCCTACTCCCGGTGGGAGTAGGACTCCCCTTGGCGCGTCCCTACTAGGCCGGCCGCCCCCTCCCCCCTTGATCCTTTATATACGGGGGCAAGCGGCACCTCTAGGCACAACAACAATTGATCCCTTGGATCTCTTAGCCGTGTGCGGTGCCCCCCTCCACCATAAACCACCTCAATAATATCGTAGTGGTGCTTAGGCGAAGCCCTGCGTCGGTAGTACATCAAGATCGTCACCACGCCGTCGTGCTAACGGAACTCTCCCTCGACACTCGGCTGGATCGGAGTTCGAGGGACGTCATCGAGTTGAACGTGTGCTAGAACTCGGAGGTGCCGTAGTTTCAGTGCTTGATCGGTCGGGCCGTGAAGACGTACGACTACATCAACCGCGTTGTTCTAACGCTTCCGCTTACGGTCTTCGAGGGTACGTGGACTACACTCTCCCCTCTCGTTGCTATGCCATCACCATGATCTTGCGTGTGCATAGGAAATTTTTGAAATTACTACGTTCCCCAACACGACCACCAGTCACCACCACGCTCCACTCTTCACCTTATCTCTCATCTTTCATTTTTTCGATGACATTCTCGAGATACCAGTTTTCCGATAAAATTCTCGAGATATCATTAGTTTTTACACATGGGGTTACTCCTGCATGGGTCAATCACAACAGGTGTTTTGTAAAAAAATGCATATTGATGTTCCGTGCAATGCACGAGCATCTTGCTTGTAATTATATAATGCAAATCACGAGCAGGAAGTGACATTTTTTACACAACCACGTTAACATGGCCACGTAAATCACTAGGTAAAGTATAATACCATTATACTTATATCGAGATGCAAAAGGTTGAGTACATGCCAGAAGAGTAGAGTCGCACACACGCACTCTGTCTCTCAGAATCTCTCTCTCACACACACACCAGTTACGTGACGCCCACTTAAGCAGACACGTATGTTACAATTTGTGCACCCGTCGGTACACGTGATGGTGCACATTTATTTAAGCCGGATGGCGAACCCAAATAGTAGCTGCATTCATTCCCCTCCCGCCGCCTCTTCTCTGGTCACCGTCGCCCGGTAGCCATGGCCCGGCTAAAGGTAACAACATACGCCATACTCCCGCCGGAGCGGCGCTTTAATCTGGAAATTTTAGTGGTCATGCATGCATCTTTTTGTGCTAGCACTCCTATATAAGGGTTGACCGGTTGCTTCCCGTGGACATGCGCGGGCAGTGGAAGAGGAAGGAGAAGGGAAGCGGGCTGTGGAGTAACATTTTTTACCACAATTTCTTAGGAAACTGAGTGCAATTATTGAGTAGTTTTGCAAACTACCAGGACTACACCTGAAACGGTTCAAAACCAATACTCCCTTGACAGCGCGCGCTTCCCGCGTGAAACGGTCAGTGTCGCCTTGGAGCGTCAGTGCCGCATTAAAGCCCGGCCAGAGCGGAGGCGACCTTTCACTGGCACCGTCTTTGAAGTAGCGCGCCGGCCAAGAGAGCGCCGCTTCTCGGTGCACGCGACTGCTCCGCATCGAGGCTGGCCATAGGCCCTGTTTGGATCCATGGGTTAGAGTTAGTTTGAGCTAGTTAGGGCTCAAATAGCCCTAAAGTATCCAAGCATGAGGGTTAAATTGGAGCAAGTTGCACCGAACCCACCAAATAAACTATCCCACCCAAGAGGTGCTAATTGGAGATAGTTCTCATTGGGCCCACTGAAAAATCACTTTTATCTCTCCATCAAGTGCATTTATTGTCAATCTAACCCTGTCACCCAAACACCTCTTTGGCTACAGTTAGTACATGGTTAGTCATGAGTTAGTCTAACCTCTAGCTAAGTTAGAGTATCCAAATAGGAGCAGTATAGGACATGCAAGTTGCTCAAAGCATACAGTCAAATTCATACGTGAAAGGATCTTTTTTTAGACGGAACGTGAAAGGATCTTCGAATGATATAATTTTCAAATTATATAAAATCTTATCAATAGTCAAAGGCATCCTCGAGAAAACATTAGGCCCTATATAAAATATTATCAATAGTCAAAACCAAGTGTTCTAAATGAATTCAAAACCAGAAACTGGACCCACTCACGGCACGGCACGCCTGTCTCGTTTGGTCCGTCGGTCAAAGTGCTTCCTCTTCTTGGCATAACAATAGAGTACATTACTATTTTTTTAGAATGTTCTTGGCATGTCGCTAACATGTGATGAGTTAACCGACCTCAATAGACGGCAAAAACGTCAGCTCGCCGCGCTTCGAGAGAGACGAGGAGCGAGAAGCGATACGGGCTGCTGGATTACTAGAGGTAGGTGTGTGCACGGAAGCCAAGAAATATGATGATAGCGTGGGTTAGCCATGTACTAGTATGATGTAACTACACTGGGCTGCCGTGTTTCATACTCTTCCAGTCCACTGTGGAGATGATTGGTTGATTTTATATCGCTGAATAATATAAAATATTATGAGTGCAAACGCTCCACCACGAGGTTCCTTGCTCCTTCTCGGTCGTCGGGAATCTATGTTCTTCCACTTTTTTTTACGTGAGCTTTGTTCATCCTTTTGCCAACACACGAGACATCTAGCATCAAGGTGCATGTGTCATGCAAGGATCATTCCATCTATATGAAGAACACGTGGGACTGGAACTACGAGACAGACATGTACCCAGGAGTGGACGTACGAACCTGATTAACGTAGCGCAGTAAGTGAAGTCGAAAGGCACAAATAGTATGAACATGTGTGGCATAGAGGCATTTGTCTCTTACTACGTACCACTAAATGTTGTACATGCAATGCACGGTGATGTTATGGAGTACGTGCCTAAGTACTCTACTACTACTATATTAATTGGAGGCACATATTAGCTTTTATATTTGTTTACGTGTATGCCCCGAGACCTTCCAACTAGACATGTCTTTCTCTCCGGGTCGCACTTTGTATCGTTCATACCACTAGTACTACTATGTGTGGTCTCCGACCTAGAAGTGGAAGAAGTGGAGATGCTCTACCACGTTGTTGTTTTGCGCTGGGATCTACCACGATGTTCATGTCCCACTCCTTTCACTGACGTGTGGGACATCCAGCACGTGCCGTGTTTGGCACTCTTCGTCGTACGAGTTGAAATGCTAGTATTCATCAGAAATAAAAATAATTATAAATTAGTAGTGATACTATACCACACGGTTTCCTTGCTCCTCGATATCGAAAAGAATACTTCCATTCGCCAACATGTGGGATGTTGACCATCCTGGTCCACTTGCCATGCATGCAGAACTCCAAGGGAGAGTCACCCCTGAAGGAAATATGCCCTAGAGGCAATAATAAAGTTATTATTTATTTCCTTATATCATGATGAATGTTTATTATTCATGCTAGAATTGTATTAACCGGAAACATGATACATGTGTGAATACATAGACAAACTAAGTGTCACTAGTATGCCTCTACTTGACTAGCTCGTTTATCAAAGATGGTTATGTTTCCTAGCCATGGACAAAAGAGTTCTCATTTGATTAATGGGATCACATCATTACGAGAATGATGTGATTGACTTGACCCATTCCGTTAGCTTAGCACTTGATCGTTTAGTATGTTGCTATTGCTTTCTTCATGAATTATACATGTTCCTATGACTATGAGATTATGCAAATCCCGTTTACCGGAAGAACACTTTGTGTGCTACCAAACGTCACCACGTAACTGGGTGATTATAAAGGAGCTCCACAGGTGTTTCCGAAGGTACATGTTGAGTTGGTGTATTTCAAGATTAGGATTTGTCACTCCGATTGTCGGAGAGGTATCTCTGGGCCCCCTCGGTAATGCACATCACTATAAGCCTTGCAAGCAATGTGACTAATGAGTTAGTAGCAGGATGATGCATTACGTAACGAGTAAAGAGACCTGCCGGTAATGAGATTGAACTAGGTATTAAGATACCGATGATTAAATCTCGGGCAAGTAACATACCGATGACAAAGGGAACAATGTATGTTGTTATGCGGTTTGACCGATAAAATATCTTCGTAGAATATGTGGGAGCCAATATGAGCATCCAGGTTCCGCTATTGGTTATTGACCAGAAACGTGTCTCGGCCATGTCTACATTGTTCTCGAATCCGTAGGGTCCGCACGCTTAAAGATAGATGACAGTTATATTATGAGTTTATATGTTTTGATGTACGGGGTAGTTCGGAGTCCCGGATGTGATCACGGACATGACAAGGAGTCTTGAAATGGTCGAGACATGAAGATTGATATATTGGATGACTATATTCGGACACCGGAATGGTTCCGGGGGTTATCGGATATATACCGGAGTACCGGGGGGGTTACCGGAACCCCCCGGGGTGTTAATGGGCCTCATGGGCCCAAAGTGGAGAAGAGGAGGGGCAGCCAGGGCAGGCCGCATGCCCCTCCCCCTTTAGTCCGAATAGGACAAGGAAGGGGGGCGGCGCCCCCCTTTCCTTCCTCCCCTCTCTCCCTTCCTTCCCCCTCTCCTACTTGGACAAGGAAAGGAGGGAGTCCTACTCCCGGTGGGAGTAGGACTCCTCCTGGTGCGCCCCCTCCTGGCCGGCCACCCCTTCCCCCTTGCTCCTTTATATACGGGGGTAGGGGGGCACCTCTAGACACAACAATTGATCATTGATCTCTTAGCCGTGTGCGGTGCCCCCATCCACCATAATCCACCTCGATAATATCATAGCGGTTCTTAGGCAATGCCCTGCGTCGGTAGAACATCATCATCGTCACCACACCGGCGTGCTGACGGAACTCTCTCTCGACACTCGGCTGGATCGGAGTTCGAGGGACGTCATCGAGCTGTACGTGTGCAAGAACTCGGAGGTGTCGTGCTTTCGGTGCTTGATCGGTCGGGCCATGAAGACGTACGACTACATCAACCGCATTGTGCTAACGCTTCCGCTTATGGTCTATGAGGGTATGTGGACACACTCTCCCCTCTCGTTGCTATGCATCACCATGATCTTACGTGTGCGTAGGAATTTTTTTGAAATTACTACGTTTCCCAACAGTGGTATCAGAGCCAGGTTTTATGCGTTGATGTTATATGCACGAGTAGAACACAAGTGAGTTGTGGGCGATACAAGTCATACTGCTTACCAGCATGCCATACTTTGGTTTAGCGGTATTGTTGGATGAAGCGGCCCGGACCGACATTACGCGTACGCTTACGTGAGACTGGTTCTACCGATATGCTTTGCACATAGGTGGCTGGCGGGTGTAGTTTCTCCAACTTTAGTTGAACCGAGTGTGGCTACGCCCGGTCCTTGAGAAGGTTAAAACAACACTAACTTGATGAACTGTCATTGTGGTTTTTGATGCGTAGGTAAGAACGGTTCTTGCTCAGCCCGTAGCATCCACGTAAAACTTGCAACAACAAAGTAGAGGACGTCTAACTTGTTTTTGCAGGGCATGTCGTGATGTGATATGGTCAAGACGTGATGCTATATTTTATTGTATGAGATGATCATGTTTTGTAACCGAGTTATCGGCAACTGGCAGGAGCCATATGGTTGTCGCTTTATTGCATGCAATGCAATCGCCCTGTAATTGCTTTACTTTATCACTAAGCGGTAGCGATAGTCGTAGAAGCAATAGGTGGCGAAACGACAACGATGCTACGATGGAGATCAAGGTGTCGCGCCGGTGACGATGGTGATCATGACGGTGCTTCGAAGATGGTGATCACAAGCACAAGATGATGATGGCCATATCATATCACTTATATTGATTGCATGTGATGTTTATCCTTTATGCATCTTATTTTGCTTTGTTGACGGTAGCATTATAAGATGATCTCTCACTAAATTTCAAGGTATAAGTGTTCTCCCTGAGTATGCACCGTTGCGAAAGTTCTTCGTGCTGAGACACCACGTGATGATCGGGTGTGATAGGCTCTACGTTCAAATACAACGGGTGCAAAACAGTTGCACACGCGGAATACTCAGGTTAAACTTGACGAGCCTAGCATATACAGATATGGCCTCGGAACACTGAGACCAAAAGGTCGAGCGTGAATCATATAGTAGATATGATCAACATAGTGATGTTCACCATTGAAAACTACTCCATCTCACGTGATGATCGGACATGGTTTAGTTGATTTGGATCACGTGATCGCTTAGATGATTAGAGGATGTCTATCTAAGTGGGAGTTCTTAAGTAATATGATTAATTGAACTTAAATTTATCATGAACTTAGTACCTGATAGTATTTTGCTTGTCTATGTTTGTTGTAGATAGATGGCTCGTAGTGTTGTTCCGTTGAATTTTAATGCGTTCCTTGAGAAAGCTAAGTTGAAAGATGATGGTAGCAATTACACGGACTGGGTCCGTAACTTGAGGATTATCCTCATTGCTGCACAGAAGAATTACGTCCTGGAAGCACCGCTGGGTTCCAGGCCTGCTGCAGATGCAACTGCAGACATTGTGAACATTTGGCAGAGCAAAGCTGATGATTACTCAATAGTTCAGTGTGCCATGCTTTACGGCTTAGAACCGGGACTTCAACGACGTTTTGAATGTCATGGAGCATACGAGATGTTCCAGGAGTTGAAGTTAATATTTCAAGCAAATGCCCGTATTGAGAGATATGAAGTCTCCAATAAGTTCTATAGCTGCAAGATGGAAGAGAATAGTTCTGTCAGTGAACATATACTCAAAATGTCTAGGTATAATAATCACTTAATTCAACTGGTAGTTAATCTTCCTGATGATAGTGTCATTGACAGAATTCTTCAATCTCTGCCACCAAGCTACAAGAGCTTTGTGATGAACTATAATATGCAAGGGATGAACAAGACTATTCCCAAGCTCTTCGCAATGCTAAAGGCTGTGGAGGTAGAAATCAAAAAGGAGCATCAAGTGTTGATGGTCAACAAGACCACCGGTTTCAAGAAAAAGGGTAAAGGGAAGAAGAAGGGGAACTTCAAGAAGAACGGCAAACAAGTTGCTGCTCAAGAGAAGAAACCCAAGTCTGGACCTAAACCTGAGACTGGGTGCTTCTACTGCAAGCAGACTGGTCACTGGAAGCGGAACTGCCCCAAGTATTTGGCGGATAAGAAGGATGGCAAGGTGAACAAAGGTATATGTGATATACATGTTATTTATGTGTACCTTACTAATGCTCGCAGTACCACCTGGGTATTTGATACTGGTTCTGTTGCTAATATTTGCAACTCGAAACAGGGACTACAGATTAAGCGAAGATTGGCTAAGGACGAGGTGACGATGCGCGTGGGAAATGGTTCCAAAGTTGATGTGATCGCAGTCGGCACGCTACCTCTACATCTACCTTCGGGATTAGTTTTAGACCTGAATAATTGTTATTTGGTGCCAGCGTTAAGCATGAACATTATATCTGGATCTTGTTTGATGCGAGACTGTTATTCATTTAAATCAGAAAATAATGGTTGTTCTATTTATATGAGTAATATCTTTTATGGTCATGCACCCTTGAAGAGTGGTCTATTTTTATTGAATCTCGATAGTGGTGATACACATATTCATAATGTTGAAACCAAAAGATGCAGACTTGATAATGATAGTGCAACTTATTTGTGGCACTGTCGTTTGGGTCATATTGGTGTAAAGTGCATGAAGAAACTCCATACTGATGGACTTCTGGAATCACTTGATTATGAATCACTTGGTACTTGCGAACCATGCCTCATGGGCAAGATGACTAAAACGTCGTTCTCTGGAACTATGGAGCGAGCAACAAATTTATTGGAAATCATACATACTGATGTATGCGGTCCAATGAATGTTGAGGCTCGCGGCGGGTATCGTTATTTTCTCACCTTCACAGATGATTTGAGCAAATATGGGTATATCTACTTATGAAACATAAGTCTGAAACATTTGAAAAGTTCAAAGAATTTCAGAGTGAAGTGGAAAATCATCGTAACAAGAAAATAAAGTTTCTACGATCTGATCGTGGAGGAGAATATTTGAGTTACGAGTTTGGTTTACATTTGAAACAATGCGGAATAGTTTCGCAACTCACGCCACCTGGAACACCACAACGTAATGGTGTGTCCGAACGTCGTAATCGTACTTTACTAGATATGGTGTGATCTATGATGTCTCTTACTGATTTACCGCTATCGTTTTGGGATTATGCTTTAGAGACAGCCGCATTCACATTAAATAGGGCACCATCAAAATCCGTTGAGACGACGCCTTATGAACCGTGGTTTGGCAAGAAACCAAAGTTGTCGGTTCTTAAAGTTTGGGGCTGCGATGCTTATGTAAAGAAACTTCAACCAGATAAGCTCGAACCCAAATCATAGAAATGTGTCTTCATAGGATACCCAAAGGAGACTATTGGGTACACCTTCTATCACAGATCTGAAGGCAAGACTTTTGTTGCTAAATTTGGATCCTTTCTAGAGAAGGAGTTTCTCTCGAAAGAAGTGAGTGGGAGGAAAGTAGAACTTGATGAGGTAACTGTACCTGCTCCCTTATTGGAAAGTAGTTCATCACAGAAACCGGTTCCTGTGGCAACTACACCAATTAGTGAGGAAGCTAATGATATTGATCATGAAACTTCAGATCAAGTTACTACCAAACCTCGTAGGTCAACCAGAGTAAGATCCGCACCAGAGTGGTACGGTAATCCTATTCTGGAAGTCATGTTACTTAACCATGACGAACCTACAAACTATGAGGAAGCGATGATGAGCCCAGATTCCGCAAAATGGCTTGAGGCCATGAAATCTGAGATGGGATCCATGTATGAGAACAAAGTGTGGACTTTGGTTGACTTGCCGATGATCGGCAGGCCATTGAGAATAAATGGATCTTCAAGAAGAAGACTGACGCTGATGGTAATGTTACTGTCTACAAAGCTTGACTTGTTGCAAAAGGTTTTTGACAAGTTCAAGGGGTTGACTACGACGAGACTTTCTCACCCGTAGCGATGCTTAAGTCTGTCTGAATCATGTTAGCAATTGCCGCATTTTATGATTATGAAATTTGGCAAATGGATGTAAAAACTGCATTCCTGAATGGATTTCTGGAAGAAGAGTTGTATATGATGCAACCAGAAGGTTTTGTCGATCCAAAGTATGCTAACAAAGTGTGCAAGCTCCAGCGATCCATTTATGGACTGGTGCAAGCCTCTCGGAGTTGGAATAAACGCTTTGATAGTGTGATCAAAGCATATGGTTTTATACAGACTTTTGGAGAAGCCTGTATTTACAAGAAAGTGAATGGGAGCTCTGTAGCATTTCTGATTTTATATGTGGACAACATATTATTAATTGGAAATGATATATAATTTCTGGATAGCATAAAAGGATACTTGAATAAAAAAATTCAATGAAAGACCTCGGTGAAGCTGCTTACATATTGGGCATCAAGATCTATAGAGATAGATCAAGACGCTTAATTGGACTTTCACAAAGTACATACCTTGATAAAGTTTTGAAAAGGTTCAAAATGGATCAAGCAAAGAAAGGGTTCTTGCCTGTAATACAAGGTGTGAAATTGAGTCAGACTCAATGCCCGACCACTGCAGAAGATAGAGAGAAAATGAAAGAAGTTCCCTATGCTTCAGCCATAGGATCTATCATGTATGCAATGCTGTGTACCAGACCTGATGTATGCTTAGCAATAAATTTAGCAGGGAGGCACCAAAGTAATCTAGGAGTGGATCACTGGACAGCGGTCAAGAATATCCTGAAATACCTGAAAAGGACTAAGGATATGTTTCTCATTTATGGAGGTGACAAAGAGCTAGTTGTAAGTGGTTACGTCGATGCAAGCTTTCACACTAATCCAGACGATTCTAAATCGCAAACCGGATACGTGTTTATATTGAATGGTGGAGCTGTTAGTTGGTGCAGTTCTAAACAAAGCGTCATGGCAGGATCTACATGTGAAGCGGAGTACATAGCTGCTTTAGAAGCAACAAATGAAGGAGTCTGGATGAAGGAGTTCATATCCGATCTAGGTGTCATACCTAGTGCATCGGGTCCAATGAAAATCTTTTGTGACAATACTGGTGCAATTGCCTTGGCAAAGGAATCCAGATATCCCAAGAAGACCAAGCACATCAAGAGACGCTTCAATTCAATCCGGGACCAAGTCCAGGTGGGAGACATAGAGATTTGCAAGATACATACGGATTTGAATATTGCAGACCCGTTGACTAAGCCTCTTTCACGAGCAAAACATGATCAGCACCAAGGCTCCATGGGTGTTAGAATCATTACTGTGTAATCTAGATTATTGACTCTAGTGCAAGTGGGAGACTGAAGGAAATATGCCCTAGAGGCAATAATGAAGTTATTATCTATTTCATTATATCATGATGAAGGTTTATTATTCATGCTAGAATTGTATTATGAATACATAGACAAACTAAGTGTCACTAGTATGCCTCTACTTGACTAGCTCGTTTATCAAAGATGGTTATGTTTCCTAGCCATGGACAAAAGAGTTGTCATTTGATTAACGGGGTCACATCATTGGGATAATGATGTGATTCACTTGACCCATTCCGTTAGCTTAGCACTTGATCGTTTAGTATGTTGTTATTGCTTTCTTCATGACTTATACATGTTCCTATGACTATGAGATTATGCAACTCCCGTTTACCGGAAGAACACTTTGTGTGCTACCAAACATCACAACGTAACTAGGTCATTATAAAGGAGCTCTACAGGTGTTTCCGAAGGTACATGTTGAGTGGGCATATTTCAAGATTAGGATTTGTCACTCCGATTGTCGGAGAGGTATCTCTGGGCCCTCTCGGTAATGCACATCACTATAAGCCTTGCAAGCAATGTGACTAATGAGTTAGTAAAGGGATGATGCAGTACATAATGAGTAAAGAGACTTGCCGGTAACGAGATTGAACTAGGTATTAAGATACCAACGATCAAATCTCGGGCAAGTAACATACCGATGACAAAGGGAACAACGTATGTTGTTATGCGGTTTGACCGATAAAAGATCTTCGTAGAATATGTGGGATCCAATATGAGCATCCAGGTTCCGCTATTGGTTATTGACCGGAAACGTGTCTCGGTCATGTCTACATTGTTCTCAAACCCATAGGATCCGCACGCTTAAAGTTAGATGATAGTTATATTATGAGTTTATATGTTTTGATGTGCCGAAGGTAGTTCGGAGTCCCGGATGTGATCACGGACATGACGAGGAGTCTCGAAATGGTCGAGACATGAAGATTAATATATTGGACGACTATATTCAGACACCGGAATGGTTCCGGGGGTTATCGGATATATACCGGAGTACCGGGGGGGTTACCGGAACCCCCCGGGGGGTTAATGGGCCTCATGGGCCCAAAGTGGAGACGAGGAGGGGCGGCCAGGGCAGGCCGCGCGCCCCCTCCCCCTCTAGTCCGAATAGGACAAGGAAGGGGGGCGGCGCCCCCCCTTTCCTTCCTCCCCTCTCTCCCTTCCTTCCCCCTCTCCTACTTGGACAAGGAAAGGAGGGAGTCCTACTCCCGGTGGGAGTAGGACTCCTCCTGGCGCGCCCCCTCCTGGCCGGCCGCCCCCTCCCCCTTGCTCCTTTATATACGGGGGCAGGGGGGCAACTCTAGACACAACAATTGATCATTGATCTCTTAGCCGTGTGCGGTGCCCCCCTCCACCATAATCCACCTCGATAATATCATAGCGGTGCTTAGGCGAAGCCGTGCGTCGGTAGAACATCATCATCATCACCACACCGTCGTGCTGATGGAACTCTCCGTCGACACTTGGCTGGATTGGAGTTCGAGGGACGTCATCGAGTTGTATGTGTGCAATAACTCGGAGGTGCCGTGCTTTCGATGCTGATCGGTCGGGCCATGAAGACGTACGACTACATCAACCGCGTTGTGCTAACGCTTCCGCTTACGGTCTACGAGGGTACGTGGACACACTCTACCCTCTCGTTGCTATGCATCACCATTATCTTACGTGTGCGTAGGATTTTTTTTCGAAATTACTACGTTTCCCAACAACCCCGGTCGTCGCACCGCAGTAATAATGACTAATGAGCCGTCAAATCACAGGCCCAACCTTTCCCACTGTGAAGTTTCTCGGATGAAGGAAACATCATGACTTCTTTGAATTCCACTTCTTGAGGAAAACTATTGTACTAGCAGTACTGCTAGCTACAGTAGTTACTCCAATAGAGTCCTTGTTTCGTTCATAGGATAGGAATTTTATAGGAATATGAAAATCATAGGAAGTAATATGACATGCATCTCAATTCCTATATAGAAAGAGATGCCATTTGATGCATAGGATAGGAATTTTTCCATTCAGTCTAGGCTAATATATTGGTAATTTGCTCTAAAAACTACAGTAGTAACTAGTAGTACTGGTACATGCTCATACTCAGACACGGACACACACACTAACTACTAGTACTACTACTTCTCACATGCTGGCCAGAAATCGTCGTTCTCCTTCCCGGCTTTGTCGGTGACACCCCACCGTGCTTGGATCTCCGCCGACCTCTCCGCAGCAGCGCATGCGTCCTCTTATTTCTTGCGGCGGCGGGCCTCTCTTTTCTTGAGTGCTTTCTGACTTTTCCGCTCCCTCTATGCGGCTTTAGCCGCCTCTTGCTCTACCTCCCATTCGGCCTTGGCAGCTTCAAATTCCGCCCACATAGGTGTGAGGTCGCGAGCGGCAATGAACTCGGCACGACAGGATGCCATCGCTTCCCTACCATTTTGTGTGCGGTCGTGGGTGGTGAGGAACTCGGCGCGGCGGGATGCCATTGCTTCCTTACCGATTAGTGTGCGGCGCGGTGGCATGAACGATGCTTGGTGAGAGCTCTGGGGTGGAGTGGCCGGACAACCGTATAGTGCATTGGTTTGTCAAGAGCTCAAGGACAGAAGAGGAAGGAAATTTGGATTCCCCTTCAATCCTGGTCATTTATTACCGAGTAAAATGCATTGGCGATCATCGAACTTGCCTTGATAGCTCACTTTGATCATTGTATACGAGATATGGTGATTATACGGTCACCAGCTTAGTGTATAGCTCCGTATTTGTCTGGTTGACCAGTCAAACAGTCGGCATGCGCCTCATCAGCTCGTGTTATTTATCTATCTATGCGGGCCTACTTGTCAGTGGAGAAAGAAATAAAAACCAAAACTATGCGTATGTGGGGAATCATACCAGGGACTCGTCGCTGCAACGCACACTCGTCAGCCAAATGAAAATGAAATACTTTGCATCAGACACCCACGCTCACGCTATCAAACCATGCTAATGCATGCACATCGCCCTCTCAATTAAAGTCCTGCTCATGGCGCAACGCAAACGGCGAGCCCATCACCTGCGCGCCCCGGTGGTGCCTGACATTACTGTTTAGATGCTTGATGGAGGCCTACGCGAATGCCGAGCATGTATTCACCTGGCTCAACACCAAAGGTCATACTCGGGAGCGCCTTGCTCATTTATATCATCCATCACAACGACAATCGATAAAACAGCCTAGCTAGAGAGGGTACTATGGTACGGAGTATGTACTATCGTGAGCGACCGATCATAGTGCCACTGCACACGAGTGTGTGTCTGATCGATTCGTCCATTATTCGTAAGTTATGCATGGTTGTGTGGTGTCTAATGGTGGTCGTCAAAGGCTAGCTAGCGACAAGAGCGGTTGGATGGACGCCTGGTTGTCAATACGTGCTTCAAAGGCTCGTCATCCATGAGTTCACATTTTACCACCACGCCAGCGTCTGACTGCCCTGGCCTACCAAAACCCCTTCCATCGCTATCACGCGCTTCCTACCTGAAATGGTCACCGTCTCTCCAGAACGTCAATGCCGCATTCACAGACTTAATTGCAGATGCAGTTGTGTGTCATGACATGCATGCCAGATGCCCGTTGGGCCCACATGTCAGTAACACAACGCACCTGCAATTAAGTCACTGAAGCCATGTCTGCATTCATGTCCGACAAACCTACTCGGGCGCTAGCCGTCCATCCGTCTGCCGTGGCTCATTGCCATTCGCCCGCTATATTAACTTGAGCCCCAACTCCCAGCCATAGCCAAAGACCCACACTCATTCTCCTCCGGTCCCTTCCTTCTGTCGGCACCACTCCAACCATGGCCTCCTGGCGCTCCAAAGCTCTCTTGGATGTACTGTCGCAGCAGCATATGAAGGACATCGGCGGATCCGCTCCGAGCGCGCTCCAAAGCTCTCTTCGATGTACTGTCGCAGGAGCAGACGAAGGAGATCGCCGACACCCCCCCCCCCTGCCGCCCTCTGCCGCCACGACCACAAAGTCAGCGCGTGTGCACCGGCGCAGCCGGCAGCGAGGAAGAGTAGTACACGGTAGGTCGCCGTTGCTCTGGTCCCAGGAAGGCCACTGCTACTTCACTCAGTTGATGCCAAGCTTTGTGGGGTAAACATCAGCGGCCGATTAGCTGCTTGATGGCAACATGGAGGCGGAAATCTTCAGAACCTTCTGCTCCGAAGGAGGAGGTTATCGAGGCGGATGAGGAGGAGGCAAAGGCAATGGTCGGCTTTCTCGGGTTCATGGCCGGACATGGTGGTCAGGCGCCGGCGATCGTTTAGATTAAGTTTACAGTAGGTTTTAGTATGGTTTGTGCAAAATATGTAATGAATTTCGTCCAGTTTGTAGGAAAACTTTTCGAAATGTAATGAATTTCATCCAGTTAATTTGAAATTTGCTTTGTTTGCACGAATTTCGTCCGGATAGTTCATATAGTTGTCGAAAGGTATGCGGGCAGCATCGGATGGCATCCATCAGTGTCCTCGAATAGATGCCGGTGTAAATTTGTGGGCCAGCGCTGGAGATGCCCTAACTATCATGCTATAATCACTAACGGTGCTCCATTATTTGGCAGGGAACTGTTATCCCTCGATCAAAATCAGATCCGCCGTGTTTCGCACTCCTCCCACGTAAGAGTATAAACTCTTGCTTACATAAAAATGGAGCAAGTGGATGGCACTGTAGCACGTCATATCACTCAAACTAGCCTGCCTAACACGCGGGAAAGCACCGCCCTCGTCATTTCATTCTGGATTTCTATCGATCGATCGCACGAAAATGTTACGCTTTGCAAGTTCTAAAGGAAAAGGCGGCACACTTATGACTCGTACGCGTCGCACCCCCGACAGTCCAGCTTGCACGCCGCTCACCAGAGGGGACACGCGTTGTCTTGCAATTTCACTGACATGTGGGACTGCAATTGAATAAACCATCGATAGCCGAAATCTAATCGCTCGGCGGGCGTCGGCTGAGAAGAGAGAGACGGGGGAGGGAGAAGAGATCGCCCACCCGCCGCGCACGAACTCCAAGAAATATATGGTGATAATGTGAGGTGGGCCATGCGGGAGTCCAGACCGCTTCCAAGCCCGCTTCTGACCACCCTGGCCCACCAGAACCCCCCCCCCACACACACACCTCCCCGTGCGTGCTCCCTTCTCATATGCTAGCTGCCCGCCACATGCGTGCATAGCCAGTAGTACCAGTAAAATACTGGGCTATAAGCCCGCTTATGTGGAGGAGAGAGAGGCATTGACAAAGTCAAGGAGTGGGCTCTGCAAGAGCCCGTCTCTACACGTGCTCCTAGGTATAAAAAACTAATTCTAAAGAAAAGAGGCATAAAAAACAATTGTGTCTAAAAAAAGAAAGGTAAAAAACATTTGAGAGGAAATAGATAGAGAGAAAGTGAGAAAAAGTGTTAACCTTATAGCCAACCTTATAGTCAACGGTATGGTAGTATTACATGAGGAAGGAGGGAGTGGTGCACATGACAAGTTCACTGGGCTGCCGTGTTTCACACTCCTCTGTCGTAATAGTGGGGACAATAGCTTTCATAAAAAATAAACAATGAATACTCGTTGCTCGTCCTCTATATCATAAAGAATACTTTCATTCGCCAACGTGAGGGACATCGACCATCCAGGTCCACCTGCCATGCACAAAATTATCCTGGTCTACCCCGGTCATATCGCAGGCCCAACCTTTCCCATTATAAGTTGGTCGGACGAAGGAACCATCATGACTTTGTTGAATTCCGCTTCTTCAAGAAAACTTACTATACCCGCAATACTGCTACCACACGCAAAGACTGTACGGCACTGTACCACATCATATCACTGAAACCCACTAGGACAAACTAGCCCACCTAGGTCATCTATTTTGGAATGGAGGGAGTACGTTTCTGTACTACAATGACTTTGTGTTGTACGTCTCTGTACTTTTGCTATGATTTTCCTACCCTATGAACCAAATGAGGCCTGAATGTATCTGTGTCAACTAAGCCTACAATTTTAGGAGCTTGGGCTACTGGCCGATCGACGAGGGATAAGTATAAGCGTACCATGAGCTCACATCCCCAATGTTTCTCTTTTGTGAGTGGTTTGCAAGTACTATAGCTTGCACAGTAGCTAGCCTACTAACACCAAGAATCATCAAACAAGCCCTGCTGATATGAGAAACAGTTCAAACTTACATCTAAGCATGCCATATATTACATCAAAAGCTGGTGAGGATACATCTGTTTCCATAACTCGGAGAGGGTTGGCATGATTCACTATCAAACAAAAGTAGCAAGCACCACCCACACAAGACAGTGCACTAGCCCTAAGATGGTTTGATAACACGCATCGTTCTGGTAATTAAACACAGGGCAATGCAAACTACCCTGAAGGATTAGCGCGACCAACTATTTCTTGTCATCGATCTCTCGGGCAATGACCACAGCATAGATAGCGGCATGGGAATCGATCTCTGGGGCGATGTCCACAGGACTGACCGCGACATCGGAATCGATCTCTGGGGCGATGTCCACAGGATGGACATCGGCATCGGAATCGATCTCCGGGGCGATGTCAACAGGATGGACCGCGACATCGAAAACGATCTCTAGGGCGTTGTCCACAGGACGGGCCGCGGCATCGGAATCATCAAGGACATCCACCGGCACCTGCACAACCCTAACATATTAGCAAGAACATTGCAAATATTCAAAAACCACAACTATGGTAAGCCATTATTTTTTACCTTGTGCAGCTCACCGGGGGATCCCATCCCTCCGAGGGCCATCACCTTGCCAGGGCAATACTGCTTCTCAACAACGACTATCTCCTAAAACTCGGCCTTGAGCCTCACATAGGTGGCCATTAGAGTTTCTAGGGTAGGCGCGATGGGGCCCTTGCTGTTATTCCAACTTTCTTTGAGGAGTTTGTCCGCTAACATCGTCAACTCTTTGGACAGTGCTTGTTTCTTGGAGTTCTTCATCTCCATGGTTGGCCCGCTAACATGGCCAACCCGTTGGTTGGTGCTTGCTTCCTGGAGATTGCTGTCTCCAGTGGGTTGTCCGCCGGCAACTCTTTGCCTAGTGCTCCAGGATCCATCAATGAACTGACAAACAAAAAGAAATCGAAAGGAAACCACAATTGCAATGAAAACGGGAAAAGAATAGGCTGTGAGAATCGGTCGGTGCTTCGCAAAAAGAAGATTCTTGGAATGAAAATATAGCAATATAATGTGATTCGTCCACCTTTCCTTCGTCGGTACAGAAGAAAAATGGTAGAAGTGAGTAGCCTGGAGTGAGGTTTTCTTCAAGAAAGGGGAGAAAGGGCTTCAACGAGCGTTCCAGTGAAATGATGGTTGCTTCGTCTAGTCCAACTTTGAGGCCACTTTACCACTGCTGGCAAAGGTGTCGGTTTTGTGATATGACGGGTCACGACGGCCACACCAGGGTGAATGTTGAGTCTCGACTGTAGCACCTCGCTGTGATTTGGTGGATGGCATGCGGGCCCGGATGCTTTGATGTCCCGCATGTAGATAGAGCGGCTAGTCATATAGGAGTGCTCAATATTGTGCACCGCGACCAAGGCGGAGAGGAAAACAAGAGAACTAAGTAATTAATGCATGAGTTTAATTAGGGTAGTTTTGTAAAGTACGAGATAATTCCTCCGATCACAAAATGCCTTGGTTGATGAGATTTGAGATTTGAGCCCTATAAACCGGAAGGGAGGGAGTACTGCATGCGGTGTAGTCTAGTCACTTGTTGAAATCTCTAGAAAGGCAAATACTCCTTTCCGGTTTACAGGGCTATACTAGAAAGTACTAGTACTATAATAGTGGGCTCAAATAGCAATTTTGTCTCATGCAAAAGCCGGGCTATATGCGTGCTCCAAGGCACGGCACCACACCCTAGACCTACACAAAGACTGTCGTGCGAGCGTTCGCAACTGCCAGGTTTGGGTTGCGCTTGGCTCTTCGCCTCTTCAAGAAGACGAACAATGATGTTACTACTACTTCTACAGTATCGAATCCACTATTGCATGTTCGTCCACCTCGTGCGGGAGGGATAGCATGTAGCGAAAGGATCTACTAGTCCTACCAGCCACCATGCTCACGCACGAGGGAGGGATGCAGCTTCATTGACTTACTGCTCCTGCCTTTGCGTCTATGACAGGCAGGCCCAACAGGTGGGTTGCCCGCCTGTCATGCAGCCAAAGGTAGGTGCAGTTAAGGCACCGGAGCTCAATCCGCGAGGGAGAGGGCGTTGTAGTAATCAAACTTCTCGGTCTTCTACGAGTTGACGCGACACATCAAAGCACTACATTCGATATATTTCAATAATTTGCGTTTACCGATGCATTAATTACGCAACACATCAAAGCACTACACTCGATATAAGTTTTTTTAGACATTTCAAATAGACTACAACATACGGATGTATGTAGACATATTTTAGGGTGTAGAATCACTCATTTTGCTTTGTATGTAGTCACTTGTTGCAATCTCTAAAAAGACTTATATTTGGAAACGGAGGGAGTACAACGCATGCATGCATGTCGTGACTTTCCTTTTGATACTTGCACGTGTTGATTTGATGCACCTTGCCAAATTTTGACTATAAATTTAACTAACCAAATGTTCATGCATGTCATAAAAAATTACGGGGCTGTTTGGATTGTGACTATGTTTGTCTTATGTTGCCACATTATTTTTCCCACACTTGCCGCACTTGACTAACTTGAGTTGCTCAAATTGTTAGACACACTTTGGCTTGCCTAAGGGAATCTTGCCACACTTTTTGTGTCTATGACATGTGGGGTTCACTACTAATAAAAAATTCTTGTCTTAGGTGTGGCTAATAAAAAAACTTATATTTAGGAATGGAGGGAGTAGAAAATATTAATAATAATGCATGTTGGGGCAACCCACGTTTCCTCTAATTTTAGCCGAGGGCTTGTTCACAATTTTTATGAGGGGGTGGTTGTTCATTTAATGGAGGGACTTGTACCAGACTTGAAAAATACAAAGTGCGACTTGGCACACCGTAACACCACTTGGAATAAGTGTGTAGCTATCTCAAAAAACAATCAACAACTAAAAAACGTGACCTAGACGTAGTAGTACACAATTTTAAATGATTGTTTTGATGGAGTGAAAAAGGAAAACTACCCCACTACGTATATACAGGCCGGAGCCTCCGTGCTTGCTTGCTAGGGTTGTTCTATTCACACACTTTTGTCCTCTCCAGATCTAAACAAGATAGCGGTGGTAACACTGTCTTTCTCCCTTCAAAAAACACTGTCTTTCTATCCTCACAGCTGGTTACAAATTCGGATGTATCCCCCTCCGCCGGTGAAGGGGAGGAGGGGCAGCATTTAGGCCGTCGTCGACAGCGAGGGAGGAGACCCACTGTCGGCCGCACCGTTATCTTTGGCCGAGCGCCGGCGCGGGAGGTCCTCCAATCCCTTCGTTGTAACCCTAGTGTGGGCGGATCCGGCCTCCCGCTGCCTACCTATCCACATCTCGACGACCGTCCAGTATATCTTCCTTCGAAACCGCCTTAGCTCTACTTCCCCAACTTGCTACGTCGCTGCATGTGCATCATTTTCTACCACTCAGCCCCTCTTGATCGGATGGTCCAACGTCACCTATTTTTTTCTTCTATTGTTAGAGGTAAAGCAACTTCATGGAGTCGAATCTTGTACTTGGTTCAAATAAGAAATAAAGTGGGGGTGGGGGAATTTAGTATGTACACCGGACTTGGTACAAACAGGAAGGAAATGGGGTGAAAGTAGTACAGACTCGTCATCCAACCAGTCTCTTGGCCGAAAAGGGAAATATAGGGGTAACGTTGTACACAGTGGTATGACCAGGCCTAGATTTGCTATCCACACATAGGAGTAGGAGTCTAGAGTGAACAAAAATGGGACCAACCCAGATATGTTTCTTGGATGTTTATTTCTCGGGGCAACAAACTATGAATCACCACTTTATGCCCATGTTTAGGTACATGGTGCTGGACTGCTGGTGCACCCACTGTCCCATGCCCTTATACAAAATATTTAGCGGTTCTTAATCTAATGCCCCTGGTAAAATGAAGCCATGGCACTGTTATAAACCATGACAAGTTTAGCCAAATGTTTTTGCCTGTAATTGTTTGAGACTCTAACTGTTTCCTCTATAGCTTTTTGTGCAAACAGGGATATCCATTTCACCTGGTTGCTGTTGTGACCTTTTGGTGCACCGCACAAAACACTTCTTAAAAGAAGTGACTTTTGTGCTGTTTAAATGGAATGTCAGAGTGGAACAGTTGGTTCATTTCGGTGGAACTGCACAAAGGAAGATCTATGTTCCAATCCTCATCATCCGTATTGGCACCATAACCTTCCTTTAGGTAAGAATGATATTTAATGCATGTGTTCATCTCTATTTTGTGACTGCCATGAGAAAATAATGCTATTTTTTACTAGTACACTTGTACTCCCTCACTGACAAAACCAATTCTGAAATAGAAGGCCAATCATGTACTTGGTTTCACCAACTGGTGAGGAGAAAGAGAAACAGAGCATGAAGAGGAAGAAGAAGAAGAATAAACAGTGCCAAGGTGATCTTGCTAAAGCCAGAGGCCTCAGTCGAGGCCATTCAAGGGCTCCGGCAACGACTACCTTACATGTGAGACGATCCTCCATGGAGCCCTTCCACTTCTGCTGTCTCACTTAATTAATTAGGAGTACTTAAGTACCACTAATTTATTGCTGCCTAATTTCCCTGTCAGAGTTAAACAAATCTTTAGTAGCACCCTATGCTGAATCATGTATGTGTGTATGTTTGTCTATGGAGGTGAATCATGTGGTGGAGCAGGGAGGGAATATTATTAGTGTCATGACATAATAGTGCAATGTTTTGCATATTGTCCATCATGAATTTGATGCTATTGTTAGAGTAATATGCTCATGTCTTTCTATCCTTTCTCACTAAGCTAATGAAGATTTCACCTTGTTCCTACTTGTGCAAACAGGGATCATGTTGTGCCAATCATATATTTTAGTGGAACTACACAAGACAATACAATGAACTATATCCGAGCCAGTGCTTTAACTCTGTTGGAAGTTCTTAATAATCTTTTGATATAATCTCAGCACTGGTAAACAAGAGTGATTTCAACCGTACATTTAAAGTGCACAAAAATATATACTATTGAGTGATTCTAGTGAGTGCTTTATCATCCTCTTGTGGGAGTACATGAATAAGATTTTTTTCTCAGGTTGGTATGGGCCTAAGGCCTTCATCCATATTAGTTTGCTGTCAACTCTATTTGTATCATGGTACTGTCATGAGAAACTCCTTTATCTTTGCACGTTAAAGTTTTGCAACCTATGATACATGGCAATGCTTTGAGTGTTGAGCTAATTGGCACTGATTAAATAAACTAATACCTCTCTTTAAGCAAGACTACTATGTTGCTAACTTTACCCATTAAGATAATAAGGGTGCTTCTATTTGTTAGTGTATGTTTCATCAACTAGTCCCACTATTACAGTAATCTCACTCTCTCAATATATGTGCCAACAGGGATGCTCGATTTTGGTAGAACTGCACAAAAACTTTGGGTGCTTCATTGCCTCGACAGCTTCCGTCCTTTCCTGCAAGTCGCTAATCTGGGCCTGCTTTCTTCCTTTGTTGTCAGTCGCTTCGCTTATCTCGGCTTCCAGTCAAAGGAAATAGTAATTGATATGCTACCTCACACAGGTTGGTACTGGTCTTTATCCTGATTATTGTGCTTGTCATGTATTGGTAATTTGGTATTGTGCTACTGTTTGCCAATTTTATAAAGGAGTAACCTGGAGCCTGAACTCGCAGGCAAATCATTGCATTGGGTGATTTCAGTAGAACTGCACAAAAAGATCAGATGGACAGATACTTATGCTGCTGCTATGTACTCCAAAGTTCACTTAGACAAGCATCGATGTTGACAACAAGTGCCTATATTCATTCAAGTATCAACCGGCGTCAACCAGTTGTCAAACTCCAAGTATTAGGAGAGTGACCGCCAAAAATATTGCTTGGTGCATAGCCCAGAAAAACACAGTCTAGTCTTTGGTCCCAACTTGTGCCTTTTGGTTATCGGCAAATATGGTAGCGAACTGTATGGCATGGAGTCTAAAGATTCCACACAAGTTTGCTGGCGCATATATTCATCTGGCATTTAATCAGTCTGCACTCCAGGGATGCTCCATTTCAATTGAACTGCACAAAAAATTTGGGTGGTTCATTTTCTCAACCGCCTCCTTTCTTGTCTGCAATGTAGAATTTTGGCGAGCTACAGGACCAAGATGAGCCAGTAAACTAGTTGGATGAAAGTAGTGGCCAAGTTGCTAAAACCTCCCTCTGCACGAGGCTACTATTTGAGGATAAACCTACAAGCAAAGTTCAGATTGTCTGTGTTGCCTCTTATGTACTCGAAAGTTTACTCGTACAAGCATTAATTTTAGCAAGAAGTACCTCCGATTGAACACCATTTACCAGTCTGTACCCTAGATAATTAAAGTTCGTCCATGGATCATATTGGCTGTGATCTCAATCATTTGGATGCATAAACATACTGAACATGTATAGATCTGAATCTTTTTGTGAATTATCTATGAATATTGTCGTGTGATCTATCAATCATTTGGATGCATAGACATGCTGAACTTGTGTATATATGAATCTTTTGAGTTGTTGATTGTGAATGTTGGCTATGAATATGAATGTGTCCTGTGAACCTGAGTTTGATACAAATGTTTACCTTTTCTGTTGTACTTGTGTGTGAACTTGTATGCCTACTGTGGGATATGTGACGTGTGGGTGTCAACAACACACCTTCTTCCCGAGAAGAATTGCACCTCTTTGTTAGGGTAGCAATCATGCATCAGCTCTTTTTAATCTTTTTGCTCTGTCTTTCCCCCTCCCCCGCTCAACCCCTGCCGTAATGTTTTCGGCCTCAAAACAAACATAGTACTGAGTTGTTTTTGGGGCTTGATGAAAAATTGAGTGCTGGTTTGTGACGCCCCCAATCTGACTGTACACTAATCATACACGCAAACGTGTATGATCAAGATCAGGGACTCACGGTAAGATATCACAACACAACTCTAAAAGTAAAATAAGTCATACAAGCATCATAATACAAGCCAGGGGCCTCGAGGGCTCAAATACAAGTGCTCGATCATAGACGAGTCAGCGGAAGCAACAATATCTGAGTACAGACATAAGTAAACAAGTTGCCATAAGATGGCTAACACAAACTGGGATACAGATCGAAATAGGCGCAGGCCTCCTGCTTGGGATCCTCCTAAACTATTCCTGGTCGTCGTCAGCAGCTTGCACGTAGTACTAGGCACCTCTAGTGTAATAAGAGTCGTCGTCGATGGTGGCGTCTGGCTCCTGGGCTCCAGCATCTGGTGGCAACAACCAGGTAGAATGGAAAGGGGGGAAAGAGGGAGAAAAGCAACCATGAGTACTCATCCAAAGTACTCGCAAGCAAGGATCTACACTATATATGCATGGGTATATGTGTAAAAAGGCAATACCGGTGGACTGAACTGCAGAATGCCAGAATAAGAGGGGGATAGCTAGTCCTATCGAAGACTACGCTTCTGGCAGCCTCCATCTTGCAGCATGTAGAAGAGAGTAGATTGAAGTCCTCCAAGTAGCATTGCATAGCATAATCCTACCCGGCGATCCTCCCCTCGTCGCCCTATGGAAAAGCGATCACCGGGTTGTTTGTGGAACTTGTCTGGGTGTGTTTTATTAAGTATCCGGTTCTAGTTGTCATAAGGTCAAGGTACAACTCCGGGTCGTCCTTTTACCGAGGGACACGGCTATTCGAATAGATAAACTTCCCTGCAGGGGTGCACCACATAACCCAACACGCTCGATCCCATTTGGCCGGACACACTTTCTTGGGTCATGCCCGGCCTCAGAAGATCAACACGTCGCAGCCCCACCTAGGCACAACAGAGAGGTCAGCACGCCGGTCTAAATCCTATGCGCGCAAGGGTCTGGGCCCATCGCCCATTGCACACCTGCATGTTGCGAGGGCGGCCGGAAGTAGACCTAGCCTCCCTAATACAAGAGCAGGCGTTCTAGTCCAATCCGGCGCGCGCCGCTCTGTCGCTGACGTCAAGAAGGCTTCGGCTGATACCACGACGTCGAGTGCCCATATCTTTCCCGCATAGTTGGTTAGTGTGTATCGGCCAGTGGCCAGACTTAGATCAAATACCAAGATCTCGTTAAGCGTGTTATTATGAAGTAACCGCGGACGCCAACCAGGGCCAGGCCCACCTCTCTCCTAGGTGGTCTCAACCTACCCTGTCGCTCCACCACATAGTAACAGTCGGGGGCCGTCGGGAACCCAGGCCCACCTCTACCGGGATGGAGCCACCTGTCCTTTCATCCCCCTTATCCGAATCACTTGCGGGTACTCAATGAGCCAACCCAACTTTAGTCACCATCTGTATAATATTTATATGTGTATAGTATATACCCGTGATCACCTCCCGAGTGATCACGGCCCGATAGTATAGCAAGGCAGACTGACAAGAATGTAGGGCCAATGATGATAAACTAGCATCCTATACTAGGCATTTAGGATTGCTGGTAAGGTATCAATGAATGTAGCAACAATGACAGGCTATGCAACAGAATAGGATTAATCGAAACAGTAACATGCTACACTACTCTAATGCAAGCAGAATAGAGAAGAATAGGCGATATCTGGTGATCAGGGGGGGCTTACCTGGTTCCTCTGGCAAGAAGGAGGGGTCGTCAACACCGTAGTCGAACTGGGGGTCGCCGGCAGTCTCGGGGTCTACCAGAAAGAAGTAACGGAAGGGGAACACAATAAATAATAGAGCAATCAAAGCATCACAAAGTGTAACATGGCAATACGCAGTGCTAGGTGTGCCCTAACGCGGTAGTAGGTGATACCGGCGAAAGGGGGAAACATTCGGGAAAGTATCCCCGGTGTTTCGCGTTTTCGGACAGACGAACCGGAGGTGAAATGTTGCAGGTTCACTATGCTAGGGACGTGTGGCGCACAAACGGGTTGCGTATCCGGATTCGACTCATCGTTTTGAGCAACTTTCATGTACAAAACATCTTCATCTGAGTTACGGTTTATTTTATATTCATTTTTAAAGATTTAAATCAATTTATAAATTAATATTATTAATTTAATTCGAAAATGGCATTACTGCATCAGCATGATGTCAGCATGATGTCATCAGTCAATAGAGGTGTTGACTGGGTCAAGCTGACGTGTGGGTCCCGCATGTCATACTCTGTTTATTCTAATTAGGGTTTAACGAATCTAATTACTATCTAATTAATTAACAATAGATAGTTAGGTTACTCAAACAGGATTAATTAATTAATTAATTAATATTTTATTTTATTTTTTAATTCTTGTTGTTGTTTTTTAAACGTTCTGGGGCTGGGCCCCATTTGTCATAGGCCCTAGGGGCTTAGCGGGTTTGCTCGCTAACGGGCACAGGAAACAGCCCGTCTGGGCGCTAGCAGGACGCCCGTCAGGGTGAACCGGGGCATCGGCCTCGGCCACGGCGGGGCGCCGGCACCGGGCGCCAACCGGGCGAAGGACGGGGGATGGCGATGGCGCACAGGACAGGGGCGGTCGACGGGAGGAGCGGGCTTCAGCGGCATCGGTGAGCAGCACCACCAGGGGCGCGTGTGCATGCGGGTGACTGCGGCGAGCGGAGCGGCAGAGCTCCGACTGGGCCCGGTGAGGAGAGGCGAGGCGTTGAGAGGCGCAGGCAGGCGTGCTAGGGAGCTCGCACCGTAGCGAGTCCTGGGGCGGCAAAGGGGTGACCGGAGGCGGGCTGCATCGGGGGTCGGCCTGCAGCAGGCGCGACGATACTGGCGGGCGCGGGCGGTGGTCGCAGGGCGTGGCCCGGACGCGTCGTAGGAGGAAGAGGAGGTCGGGGGTGCGGTGAGCACAGTCGCGGGCACGACCAGGGGCGAGCCCGGGCGCGGCCAGCGGTCGCGGCGGCCATGGTGAGGGCGGGGACAAGGGAGAGGGTAGGACCGGAGCCTCACCATGATTCGTAGGGTCAAGGGCAGCGGTGCTCGAGGTGGGGGGGGACGGGGACGACATGCATAGGGGAGGCAGGCCGGCGGGGTAGACGACGAGGTGGCCGAGGCGGCGTTCCAAGTGACGGTGGACGAGGTGGAGGCGGCGGCGGTTGGCACGGCGAGCGGCGCCGACGCGCGATCCGATCTGGATCGAGGGAAGCAGAGGAAGGAGTAGGGAAAGTGGGGTGGGTGGTTAGGGTTTTCCCCCCAAGTGGGGTGGATAAGGGGGAGGGTGTGGGGTGCGGCTGGGCCGACCTGGCTTGCCCAGTGGCCAGCTGGGCCGAGGCCCAGCGGGGGGTTCTTTTCCCTTTTTTTTGTTCTGTTTTCTTCTCTTCTTTTTTTATTCTATTACTTTTCTATTTTCTTTTATTTTAGTTTTATAAAATATAACCTTAGCTCCTAAAATAAGGTTTCAGAACCACCCTCTACCATAACAAGTTTGGTGGTCAAATAAACTAATTTAATATTTGTTTAATATTTAAAATCATTTAAATAATTGCTTTGGTATGGTTTTATTCATTTTTTTAGTATCTAACCATTTCATAAAGGTGTGGGTTCTCCACCATAATTATCTATGCACTATTTGGCACAACCCGAACATTTTAGTTTTAATATTTGAAAAACTTTACTGTTTGACTTGATTTTGAATTTGACGTTGAATCGGTTTCTCACATTGTGAGTTTATCAACAGTAATCGAGGTGACGTGGCATCATTAGTGGGGGGATTACTGTAGCTTAATTATCTGGGTGTCACATGGTTTCTGTAGGTTGGCCCGCCCAGCAAATGGTCTGCTGGTCCACCACGGACTGGGATGCTAAAAATACAAGTTGTATGGTGCAGAGGCAAGTAAAAAAACGCCATCGAGAGCCATCCATTGAAGAAAAAAAAATTGATTTTGATGTGCTTCTTCAGTCATGCCGCCGGCCCCCTCTTTAATCCAGTTCGCTCGGGGATCTAGCTGGTATCATTTTTTTGCCAGAGGGCGAACAAGTATCAGCTAGGCCTAGGTTTTTTATTTTAACATGCGTAGCCCACGACATACGGAGGCAGTTGTTTCAACTTATTTTTTGAGGTCCATACCGGCCTATGGGCTTTTTCTTAAAGATCGGCAGCCCAATGTATTTTTTTAATAAAACACAAGTCTATGTTCTATTTATCTATATATAAGAATAATAATGTTGTGTCCAATTTATGTTTTCCCTTCTAACCACATTATATATATTTATATTATTACCATTATCGTATATTTTATAGAGACTTATATATACATTATAAAAACATCCCACGTGTTATTAACTTATAAAAGTAAACGTTTAACAGAAGTTAGCAAGGAAAACCCTGGTTGTTTTTGACTCATAGGCAAGGAAAATTCTGGTGATTGCGTACAAAAGCTTGCGAAGATTTTAAGGACCAATGTAATAATAGCGCGCTCATTTTTATTTTGAGCAATAACTCACTAATTTGTTAATTATATATATATAATGTGCCTCTCCAGTTTATTTTTTGATATTAATCGCTCCTTCTAACATCACATTATATATAGAACGAGCCGAATGAGCCTAGCTAATTCGTGTATTTCAAGGAAGTGCAAATGGGCTGGGATTTCTTAGAAAATATAAATGGACCGCATTGACGCGAAATTATTTGTTCACCCAGCCCAGCAAATGGACTATACATTCTAGAAAACATGGGTTAAATATATGCCACATTTTTGCAGGTTGACATGTGGGCCAATAGGTCGAAGCCTACGCAGGGCGTTGTCAACTTGGTCAACAAATGATTATGACATCCACAGCCATTGTATTTATATCCAACGGCCGGCAGGCACCTTCAATCTCTCGTCTTCTTCCTCCAGCGTCGTCGGGACCGCCTGGTCTGGCCTCCGGCGGCTAGCGGCTCTGCTTAGCATGCATCACTGTGAAGCGCTACGCCACCGCCGGCCAGGCTATCCCTCCACCCCTCCACACCTCATGTTATTATCCACCGACTGCAGCCCCACACTGCACCAAAACCAGTTATAACCCTTCTTCTCCTCTCAATATGCGACTCCACTGCCGCGTCTTCCCATCTCCGAGTCGTTCCCGTCTGGGGCCTCGCCGTCGTCCACCGCCTCGTTGTGCTCAGTGCGGCATGGTCAACAAACAAGAGTCATCGGAAGAGGACTAGGAGAGTCTGACAACTGGGACCCATGAGGTCCATGGTCGCACGCAAGGAAAGTTCCTCCTTATTAAGCTGGAAAAAAATGTTTCCTCCCCCTGACAGCTGGGACCCACCGGCTATATCTTCGCACAGAAAGAAGTGCCTCCTTGTTATATGAAAGAAATTATTCCTCCCGTTGACAGCTGGGACCCGTCAGATTTGGTAGCTGACTTGTGGGACTACTAAGCGGACATGTACGTAGGGCTTTTGTCAACTTAATCAACAAATGATTCTAGCAGCTGGACCGTTGGATGTTTATCCAACAGCCGTGCTCCTTCTTCAACCTCTGTTCTTGCTCCTGTCTCCCGTGGGCGGCACCGCGGCTGTGCTGCCGCGCACTCGAACCAGTCCAGTTTCCCACTCCTCTCCATCTCTGACTCCACTGCCGCGTCTTCCCCATCTCTGGGTCGTTCCAGTCTGGGGCCTCACCGTCGTCCATCGGCCTTGGTTCGCTCGGCACGGTGTGGTCAACGTGGTCAACAACCGAGAGTCATCGGACGATGACTATACGTGAGAGGCTGACAGTGGGGATGCACCACGCCCATGGACGCATGCATGCAATGAAACACGACGTGGTCAAGGTGGTCAAGGAACGACTTCCATCGGAAGAGTACTATACATGGAGAGGCTCACAGCTGGGTCCACGGCCGCAGCAACGAAGTGCCTCCTTATTACGCGCAAAATAATGATTCCTCCACCTCACAGCGGGGACCCACCTGACGGGCCACCATATTTCATGAAAAAAAAAACATTTCCCCCCGACTGCTGGGACCCACCAGCTACATCTTCGCACGCAAGGAAGTGCGTCCAGGCAAAAAACAACAATTCACCCTCCTGACTGCTGGGACCCACCAGCTACATCTATGCACGCAAGGAAGTGCCTGACAATCGGGACCCACCTAGTCGAAGCGTACATAGCGTTGTCATTCTGGTCGCGAACGTGTACGTACATATTGGTCGATGTCGAGGCGCACATGTGTGGTAGTAGAGGCACGCACATAGCATATACATGTACGTACAACGGTCAGGGTGCAAGAAAGTAAATACATCCACGTACGTACATACGGGCGGGGTCTTGAACGCCTACTCGTGCATACGTACGGCCAGGGCTCGTGTACATGGCTGGGTCAGAACGGAGAAACTATGTGATCGTCGTGTTCATGGGGAGCCAACCGGCTAGGTCGGAACGGAATGTGTCGTCGTGCTCATCGGGAGGGCTTGGACGGAACAGCCAATGAAAACAAGGCCTGGTGTACCGCACAACGGAGGCAACGGCCTTGTGTTTGACCATCCACGATCGAAACAGGATCCTGTTCATCGGGAGGATGTTGGGGAACGTAGCACAAATTCAAAATTTTCCTACAAGTCACCAAGATCTATCTATGAAGAGACTAGCAACGAGAGATACGGGAGTGCATCTACATACCCTCGTAGATCGCTAAGCGGAAGCATTCAAGAGAACGGGGTTGAGGGAGTCGTACTCGTCGTGATCCAAATCACCAGAGATCCTAGTGCCGAACGGACGGCACCTCCGCGTTCAACACACATGCAGCCCGGTGACGTCTCCCACGCCTTGATCCAGCAAGGAGAGAGGGAGAGGTTGGGGAAGACTCCGTCCAGTAGCAGCACAACGGTGTGGTGGTGATGGAGGAGCGTGGTATTCCAGCAGGGCTTCACCAAGCACCGCGAGAAATGAGGAGGGAGAAAGGTAGGGCTGCGCCAGGGAGAGGTCAAAACTCATGTGTTTGCAGCCCCCAATACTTCAAGTATATATAGGGGAAGGGGAGGGGCTGCGCCCCCATCTAGGGTTCCCTCCCTAGGGGTGGCGGCAGCCCCAAAACCCATCTAGGGTGCGGCCATGGGGGGGAGAGGGGGAAACTTGCCCCCCAAGCAAGGTGGAGGCGCCCCCTCCCTAAACCCTAGGCGCCTTGGGCCCTGGTGGGGGGAGCACCAGGCCACCTGGGGCTGTTCCCCTCCCACACTTGGCACATGCAGCCCTCTGGGGCCGGTGGTCCCACCTGGTGGACCTCCGGGACCCTCCCGGTGGTCCCGGTACGTTACCGATAGCACTCGTAACTTTTCCGGTGACCAAAACAGGACTTCCCATATATAAATCTTTACCTCCGGACAATTCCGGAACTCCTCGTGATGTCCGGGATCTCATCTGGCACTCCGAACAACATTTGGTAACCACGTATATCTATTCCCTATAACCCTAACGTCATCGAACCTTAAGTGTGTAGACCCTACGGGTTCGGGAACCATGCAGACATGACCGAGACTTTCTTCGGTCAATAACCAATAGCAGGATCTGGATACCCATGTTGGCTCCCACATGTTCCATGATGATCTCATCGGATGAACCACGATGTCAAGGATTCAATCAATCCCGTATACAATTCCCTTTGTCTAGCGGTATAGTACTTGCCCGAGATTCGATCATTGGTATCCCGATACCTTGTTCAATCTTGTTACCGGCAAGTCTCTTTACTCGTTCCGTAACACATCATCCCATGATCAACTCCTTAATCACATTGTGCACATTATGATGATGTCCTACCGAGTGGGCCCAGAGATACCTCTCCGTCACACGGAGTGACAAATCCCAGTCTCCATTCGTGCCAACCCAACAGACACTTTCGGAGATACCCGTAGTGCACCTTTATAGCCACCCAGTTATGTTGTGACGTTTGGTACACCCAAAGCATTCATACGGTATCCGGGAGTTGCACAATCTCATGGTCTAAGGAAAAGATACTTGACATTTAGAAAAGCTTTAGCATACGAAGTACGCGATCTTGTGCTAGGCTTAGGATTGGGTCTTGTCCATCACATCATTCTCCTAATGATGTGATCCCGTTATCAATGACATCCAATGTCCATGGTCAGGAAACCATGACCATCTGTTGATCAACGAGCAAGTCACCTAGAGGCTCACTAGGGACATGTTGTGGTCTATGTATTCACACATGTATTGTGGTTTCCGATCAATACAATTATAGCATGAATAATAGACAATTATCATGAACAAGGAAATACAATAATAACCATTTTATTATTGCCTCTAGGGCATATTTCCAACAGTCTCCCACTTGCACTAGAGTCAATAATCTAGTTCACATCACTATGTGATTGTAATGAATCAACACCCCTGGGGTTTGATCATATCTCGCTTGTGAGAGAGGTTATTAATCAACGGATCTGAACCTTTCAGATTCGTGTGTGTTTTACAAATTCTCTATATCATCTCCTAGATGCAGCTACCACGCTCTATTTGGAGCTATTCCAAACAACTGTTCTACTATACGAATCCAGTTTACTACTCAGAATAATCCGTATTAGTGTCAAAGTCTGCAATGGCGTAACCCTTTATGACGAACTCTTTTACCACCTCCATAATCGAGAAAATTCCTTAGTCCACTAGTTACTAAGGATAAGTTTGACCGCTGTCCTGTGATCCATTCCTGGATCACTCTTGTACCCCTTGACTGACTCATGGCAAGGCACACTTTCGGTGCGGTACACAGCATAGCATACTATAGATCCTACGTCTGAAGCATAGGGGACGACCTTCGTCCTTTCTCTCTCTTCTGCCGTGGTCATGTCTTGAGTCTTACTCAATACTCACACCATATAACACAGCCAAGAACTCCTTCTTTGCTGATCTATTTTAAACTCCTTCAAAATCTTGTCACGGTATGTATTCATTTGAAAGTACTATTGAGTGTTTTGATCTATCCTTATATATCTTGATGCTCAATGTTCAAGTAGCTTAATCCAGGTTTTCCATTGAAAATCACTTTTCAAATAACCCTATATGCTTTACAGAAATTCTACATCATTTCCGATCAATAATATGTCAACAACATATACTCATCAGAAATGCTATAGTGCTCCCACTCACTTCTTTGGAAATACAAGTTTCTCACAAACTTTGTACAAACCCAAAATCTTTGATCATCTCATCAAAGCGTATATTCTAACTCCGAGATGCTTACTCCAGTCCTTAGAAGGATTGCTGGAGCTTTGCACACTTGTTAGCATCTTTCAGGATTGACAAAACCTTCTGGTTATATCACATACAACCTTTCCTCAAGGATATCGTCGAGGAAACAATGTTTTGACATCCTTTCTGCAAGATTTCATAAATCATGCATTAATTGCTAATATAATTCCAACAGACTCTTAGCATCGCTACGAGTGAGAAAGTCTCATCATAGTTAACTCCTTGAACTTGTCGAAAAACATCTTAACGACAAGTCGAGCTTTCTTAATGGTGATACCTACCATCATTGTCCGTCTTTCTTTTAAAATCCATCTGTACCCAGCAGCCTTACGACCATCAAGTATTTCTTCCAAAGTCTACACTTTGTTTTCATACATGGATCCTCTCTCGGATTTTATGGCCTCGAGCCATTTGTCGGAATTCGGGCCCACCATCGCTTCTCCATAGCTCGTAGGTTCATTGTTGTCTAGCAACATGACCTCCAAGACAGGATTACCGTACCACTCTGAAGCAGTACGCGTCCTTGTCGACCTACAAGGTTCGGTACTGACTTGATCCGAAGTTTCATGATCACTATCATCGGCTTCCACTTCAATTGGTGTAGGTGCCACAGGAACAACTTCATGTGCCCTGCTACACACTAGTTTAAGTGATGGTTCAACAACCTGATCAAGTCTCCACCATCCTCCCACTCAATTCTTTCAAGAGAAACCTTTCCTCAAGAAAGGACTCGTTTCTAGAAACAATCACTTTTGCTTCCGGATCTGAAATAGGAGGTATACCCAACTGTTTTGGGTGTCCTATGAATATGTATTTATTCGCTTTGGGTTCGAGCTCATCAGGATGAAACTTTTTCACATAAGCATCGTAGCCCCAAACTTTCAAGAAACGACAGCTTAGGTTTCTCTAAACCATAGTTCACACGGTGTCATCTCTACGGAATTATGTGCTGCCCTATTTAAAGTGAATGTGGTTGTCTCTAATGCCTAACCCAAGAACGATAGTGGTAATTCGATAAGGGACATCATGGTATGCCCCATATCCAATAGGGTGCATCTATGATGTTCGGACACACCATCACACTATGGTGTTCCAGGCGGTGTTAGTTATGAAACAATTTCCACAATGTCTCAATTGTGTACCAAACACGCAACTCAGATATCCATCTCTATGATCATATCACAGACATTTTATCCTCTTGTCACGAAGATCTTCAACTTCACTCTGAAATTACTTGAACCTTTCAATAATTCAGACTTGTGTTTCATCAAGTAAATATGCTCAACATCTACTCAAATCATATGTGAAGTAAGAACATAATGATATTCACTGCATGCCTCAGCACTCATTGGACTGCACACATCAAAATGTGTTACTTCCAACAAGTTGCTATCTTGTTCCATCTTACTGAAAATGAGGCTTTTCAGTCATCTTGCCCATGTGGTATGATTTGCATATCTCAAGTGATTCAGAATCAAGTGAGTCCAAACGATCCATCTGCATGGAGTTTCTTCATGCGTATACACCAATAGACATGGTTCACATGTCTCAAACTTTTCAAAAACGAGTGAGTCTAAAGATCCATCAACATGGAGCTTCTTCATGCGTTTTATACCAATATGACTTACATGGCAGTGCCACAAGTAAGTGGTACTATCATTACTATCTTATATCTTTTGGCATGAAAATGTGTATCACTACGATCAAGATTCGATAAACCATTCTTTTAGGTGCAAGACCATTGAAGGTATTATTCAAATAAATAGAGTAACCATTATTCTCCTTAAATGAATAACCGTATTGCGATAGACATATGCTCAACGCAAACACCAAATAACAATTATTTAGGTTTAACACCAATCTCGATGGTAGACGGAGCAGGCGATGCTTGATCACATCAACCTTGGAAACACTTCCAACACACATCGTCATCTCACCTTTAGCTAGTCTCCGTTTATTCTGTAGCTCTTTTATTTCAAGTTACTAACACTGAGCAACCGAACCGGTATCTTAATACCCTGGTGCTACTAGGAGTACTAGTAAAGTACACATTTAATTCAATGTATATCCAATATACTTCTGTCAACCTTGCCAGCCTTCTCATCTACCAAGTATCTAGGGTAGTTCTGCTTCAGTGTCTGTTCCCTCATTACAGAAGCACTTAGTCTCGGGTTTGGGTTCAACCGTGGGTTTCTTCACTAGCAGCAACTGATTTGCCGTTTCATGAAGTACCCCTTCTTGCCCTTGCCCTTCTTGAAACTAGTGGTTTCACTAACCATCAACAATTGAGGCTCCTTCTTGATTTCTACATTCGCGGTGTCAAACATCGCGAATGTTTCAAGGATCATCATATATATCCCTGATATGTTATAGTTCATCACAAAGCTCTAGTAGCTTGGTGGCAATGTCTTTGGAGAAACATCACTATCTCATCTGGAAGATTAACTCCCACTCGATTCAAGTGATTGTTGTACCCAGACAATCTGAGTACAAGCTCAATGATTGAGATCTTCTCCCTTAGTTTGTAGGCTAGAAAACTCGTCGGAGGTCTTATACCTCTTGACGTGGACACGAGCCTGAAATCGCAATTCCGGCCCTCAGAACATCTCATATATTCCGTGACGTTTCAAAATCGTCTTCGGTGCCTCAATTCTAAACCATTTAACATTACTGAAGTATCACGTAGTCATCAAAACATGTATGTGAGATGTTTGCAACATCCACAGACGACATTCGAGGTTCAGCACACCGAGCGGTGCATTAAGGACATAAGCCTTTTACGCAGCAATGAGGACAATCCTCAGTTTACGGACCCAGTCCGCATAATTGCTACTATCAACTTTCAACTAAATTTTCTCTAGGAACATATCTAAAACAATAGAACTAAAACGCGAGCTACGACATAATTTGCAAAGACCTTTTGACTATGTTCAGGATAATTAAGTTCATCTTATGAACTCCCACTCAGATAGACATCCCTCTAGTCATCTAAGTGATACATGATCCGAGTCAACTAGGCCGTGTCCGATCATCACGTGAGACGGACTAGTCATCATCGGTGAACATCTTCATGTTGATCGTATCTACTATACGACTCATGCTCGACCTTTCGGTCTCTTGTGTTCCCAGGCCATGTTTGTACATGCTAGGCTCGTCAAGTCAACCTAAGTGTTTTGCATGTGTAAATCTGGCTTACACTCGTTGTATGTGAACGTTAGAATCTATCACACCCGATCATCACGTGGTGCTTCGAAAGAACGAACTTTCGCAACGGTGCACAGTTAGGGGGAACACTTTCTTGAAATTATTATGAGGGATCATCTTATTTACTACCGTCGTTCTAAGCAAATAAGATCCATAAACATGATAAACATCACATGCAATCAAATAATGACATGATATGGCCAATATCATTTTGCTCCTTCTGATCTCCATCTTCGGGGCTCCATGATCATCATCGTCACTGGCATGACACCATGATCTCCATCATCATGATCTCCATCATCGTGTCTCCATGAAGTTGTCTCGCCAACTATTACTTCTACTACTATGGCTAACGGTTTAGCAATGAAGTAAAGTAATTACATGGCATTATTCAGTGACACGCAGGTCATAAAATAAATAAAGACAACTCCTATGGCTCCTGCCGGTAGTCATACTCATCGACATGCAAGTCGTGATTCCTATTACAAGAACATGATCAATCTCATACATCACATATCATTTATCACATTCTTTTGGCCATATCACATCACATAGCATACCCTGCAAAAACAAGTTAGACGTCCTCTAATTGTTGTTTGCATGTTTTACGTGGCTGCTATGGGTTCCTAGCAAGAACGTTTCTTACCTACGCAAAAGCAACAACATGATATGCCAATTGCTATTTACCCTTCATAAGGACCCTTTTCATCGAATCTGATCCGACTAAAGTGGGAGAGACTGGCACCCGCTAGCCACCTTATGCAACAAGTGCATGTCAGTCGGTGGAACCTGTCTCACGTAAGAGTACGTGTAAGGTCGGTCCGAGCCGCTTCATCCCACAATGTCGTCGAATCAAGATAAGACTAGTAATGGTAAGCATATTGAACAAAATCAACGCCCACAACAACTTGTGTTCTACTCGTGCATAGAATCTACGCAATAGACCTAGCTCATGATGCCACTATTGGGGAACGTAGCACAAATTCAAAATTTTCCTACGAGTCACCAAGATCTATCTATGGAGAGACTAGCAATGAGAGATGGGGGAGTGCATCTACATACCCTTGTAGATCGCTAAGCGGAAGCGTTCAAGAGAACGGGGTTGAGGGAGTCATACTCGTCATGATCCAAATCACCAGAGATCCTAGTGCCGAACGGACGGCACCTCCGCGTTCAACACACGTGCAGCCCGGTGACGTCTCCCACGCCTTGATCCAGCAAGGAGATAGGGAGAGGTTGGGGAAGACTCCGTCCAGCAGCAGCACAACGGCGTGGTGATGGAGGAGCGTGGTATTCCAGCAGGGCTTCGCCAAGCACCGCGAGAAATGAGGAGGGAGAGAGGTAGGGCTGCGCCAGGGAGAGGTCAAAACTCATGTGTTTGCAGCCCCCAATACCTCAAGTATATATAGGGGAAGGGGAGAGGCTACGCCCCCATCTAGGGTTCCCTCCCTAGGGGTGGAGGCAGCGCCAAAACCCATCTAGGGTGCGGCCAAGGGGGGGAGAGGGGGAAACTTGCCCCCCAAGCATGGTGGAGGCGCCCCCTCCCCAAACCCTAGGCGCATTGGGCCCTGGTGGGGGGGGCACCAGCCCACCTGGGGCTGGTCCCCTCCCACACTTGGACCATGCAGCCCTCTGGGACCGGTGGTCCCACCTGGTGGACCCCCGGGACCCTCCCGGTGGTCCCGGTACGTTACCGATAGCACCCGAAACTTTTCCGGTGACCAAAACAGGACTTCCCATATATAAATCTTTACCTCCGGACCATTCCGGAACTCCTCATGACGTCCGGGATCTCATCCGGGACTTGGAACAACATTCGGTAACCATGTATATCTAGTCCCTATAACCCTAGCGTCATCAAACCTTAAGTGTGTAGACCCTACGGGTTCGGGAACCATGCAGACATGACCGAGACGTTCTCCAGTCAATAACCAACAGCGGGATCTGGATACCCATGTTGGCTCCCACATGTTCCATGATGATCTCATCGGATGAACCACGATGTCAAGGATTCAATCAATCCCGTATACAATTCCCTTTGTCTAGCGGTATAGTACTTGCCCGAGATTCGATCGTCGGTATCCCGATACCTTGTTCAATCTCGTTACCGGCTAGTCTCTTTACTCGTTCCGTAACACATCATCCCGTGATCAACTCCTTGATCACATTGTGCACATTATGATGATGTCCTACCGAGTGGGCCCAGAGATACCTCTCCGTCACACAGAGTGACAAATCCCAGTCTCGATTCGTGCCAACCCAACAGACACTTTCGGAGATACCCGGTGTCGGTGTCAAAACCGGCGGATCTCGGGTAGGGGGTCCCGAAGTGCGCGTCTAGGCGGATGGTAACAGGAGACAAGGGAAATGATGTTTTTACCCAGGTTCGGGCCCTCTCGATGGAGGTAAAACCCTACTCCTGCTTGATTAATATTGATGATATGGGTAGTACAAGAGTAGATCTACCACGAGATCAGAGAGGCTAAACCCTACAAGCTAGCCTACGGTATGATTGTTGTTCGTCATACGGACTAAAACCCTCCGGTTTATATAGACACCGGAGAGGGCTAGGGTTACACAGAGTCGGTTACAATGGGAGGAGATTTACATATCCGCATTGCCAAGCTTGCCTTCCACGCCAAGGAAAGTCCCATCCGGACACGGGACGAAGTCTTCATTCTCGTATCTTCATAGTCCAGGAGTCCGGCCAAAGGTCATAGTCCGGCCATCCGGACACCCCCTAATCTGGGACTTCCTCAGTAGCCCCTGAAACAGGCTTCAATGACGATGAGTCCGGCACGCAGATTGTCTTCGTCATAGCAAGGCGGGTTTTTTGAACACAAGGATAGTGTCTGGCTCTGCAAAATAAGTTCCACATACCACCGTAGAGAGAATAATATTCGTACAAATCTAATCTGCTGACGTATTCCGCAGCATGACATCATGCCATGGCCAAGCCTTTATTCAAATCGTTTTCCTGTCCCACCTCAGCGCGTTTAGCGAGGGGGTTTCCTTGGCACGTATTGTCAAAGCAGAGATTGTGTCCCCTTATTCCGGGATTCTCATCAATACGGGCGTGGGTACCCCAACCGTGCCATTAATCATGGTGCTTGGGAGATAAGCGAGTTTTACCAGGCTGGCGGGGGCACATAGTTTCGGTCGCCCATATAAGGGGATAAGGATCCACCCTTTCCATCTACGCCTTCTTCCTCCTTTGCTTATCCATTTCCGTGCACTCAAGCTCCCGCGCCTAAGTCCGCACTTCCCACCTGAACCTTCTCCAGCCATGTCCGGAGCGGGAGGCAGGTGGATGGCCTCCTCCGTCACGGAGAGGCACATCAAAAAGTTGAAGAAGGTCGGATACTTGTCTAACGACATTGCGCACCGGCTCCCAGATGAGCAGCAGCTCATACCCACCCCCAGGCCCCATGAGAGGGTGGTGTTCCTCCCCCATTTCCTCCACGGACTTGTCTTCCCACTTCACCCATTTGTCCGGGGGCTCATGTTCTACTACGGCCTGGATTTCCACGATCTGGCCCCGAACTTCATCCTCAACATCTCGGCGTTCATCGTCGTGTGTGAGGTCTTCCTCCACATCAAGCCCCACTACGGCTTATGGCTAAAGACCTTCATTGTCAAGCCGAAGGTAGTGGGCGGCCGGCAAGCGGAGTGCGGAGGCGCCATGGTGGGCAAGATGCCCAACATTACATGGCTCGAGGGCCCCTTTGTGGAAACCATCAAAGGGTGGAAATCGGGGTGGTTCTACATCACCGAGCTGCGTGACCCTGAATGGGCAGCGGCCCCCGAATTCCGATCTGGCATCCCCACACGGCTCACCTCTTGGAAAGAGATGGGCCTGCCGTGGGGTAATTCGGAAGAGGTGACCGGACTCCAAACCTGCGTCTAAAACCTGGTGGACAAGAAGGTTAAGCTTGTCAACGTAGTCGAGGTCATGCTCTTCCGTCGGATCCTCCCGTGTCAACGACGGGCTTTTAACCTATGGGAGTTCGACCCGGCCCAGCACCAAATCCTATCCAGGCTCTTTGACACAACGCACGAGGACGCTTGGAAGGTGCTATTCAAGGGCTCCGAGGTTTCCCCTCCCACTACAGAGGATCGTGGATTCTGCGCGAAGCGCCAAGCCAGCGCGGTAAGCTTGTTTTACCCTTTACAGGATACTTGTTTTTCATAGTTTGACTCTATGCGGGATCTAAGCTCCCGCTCCTTTGACAGGACTAGAAGAGGACGTCCGGACAGATCGACTGTCCGGCTCCTTTGCCCGAAGGCCCAGCAGATGCCCACTTGGCGAAGCTGCTAGTCCCGGCACCTCATGTGGTGCCGGAGAAGAAGGCCAAGAAGAAGGCCACAGGAACTCGAAAGAGCTCCCGGCGCCTGGTGGTGTCGGATTCATCGCCCGACGACCCCGAAGCGCACTCCTCCCCCGAAGACGAGGAGGAGGAAGAAGAAGCTTGTCCCCCTCCATCGGGGGGAGGAAAGAAGAGAAAGGCCGCCCCAACTGGGGAGGCCGGAGGGTCCAAGAAGGGAAAGACCCTTCTTTCAGACTACTCCACCAGCGCCGACGATGGCCGAGAGGAGTGGCCATCCAGGGCCAAGCCCCTGGCGAAATCGTAAGTACCAGAATAACTCATGGTGTTCCTTTAGTCCACAGTATCTTCTAATGCCGAACATAATCATGCAGTCCGCCCAAGGCCCAGCTCGATGCTTCATCGAGCGGATCCCTGGATTCGTCGGATGTGAATAGTCTTTCACTCCCGACTGCTACCTCCCCTCGCCCCACGGATGATGCCGAGGTGGAGTCCCAAAAGGGGCCAGGCCAGGAGGAGGTAGCCCCGGAGGCGCCGCAAGGCGACCTTCCGGACTCTAGGCACAAAGGGGATAAAACCCCAGAGGGATCTAAGTCCGGCCCTGGGCCGGACACCGCGCCGGAACCTTTAGTGGTTCCGGAGTCCGGCAGGCGGCCCCCTCGTAAGAAGGGCAAGCCTACAACACTGGTGGCCTCTATCCAACCGGAGGCACCGGACAATTTGCTGGAGGTGCTTAACGGTGCCTCCATCGAAGAGGAGCACCGCACTGTTATGAGTGCGATGATCCAGAAGGTTCAGTCCGCCAAGAGCGGGCTCACAAAAGCATGTGCCAGCCTTCTAATAGGCTTTAAGGTATGTATTTAAGACATGTAAAAATATTACCGCATAGACAGTAGCCCCTGATGCTCAGTTTGGTGTTCGGAAAGAAAAGTCGGACTGAGGATCTAAAAAGATATACGCAGGAGTCTAACATAAATATGTCAATATGGGAATGCAGGCTGCGCTGCTGACCTCTGCCACACTGACTGCGGAGGTCGATGCATTGAAGCAGAGCCTCGAGCTGTCCGAGAACAAGCTCGGCCTTGCCAAGAAGCAGCTCGAGGACAAGGAAGGTAGGTAGTACCTGATGTAAGTATATATAACAATACCTGGTTGCAAATAGTGACAGGACCAACATGAATGTTTACAGGGGCCACAACCGAGGTGGCGACCCTGAAGGAAGCGATGTCCAAGGCCGAAGACAATGCGGCCGTGGAGCGCACCGAGCGAGAGAAACAAGAGGCACGGGTGGCGGAGGTGCGGCAAGAGCTCAATGCTCTTGTGAAAAAACACGAGAGTTTAGAGCTTGACTCAAAGACTTGAGAGTCCGAGCTTGCCTCGGCACTTGAAAGTGCCAAATCTGCCAAGGCCGAAGCCCAAAAAGCCCTCTAGGAAATAGAGGCGATGAAAAAGATAGCCGCGGGTAAGGCATTCTTTATGAAAAGCAAGCATGTGAAAGTAAATTACCTGTTACTTACCCGAGTCCGGAGCTCTCCAGGAGCATTCGCAGATCTGCCCCGCAGTGTGTCCGACGCCGCCGCATTCTACCGGGCCGAGGAAGGGAGCTTGACAGAGAAGGTGTTCTGGTCCCAGTATGCTGAGGCCGGGCACCTGGTGCCCCTAAGCAACCAGCTGAAGCAGCTGGTCGAGCTCCATAAGGCAGCCGAGCAGGCCATGGACGGCCTTATAGGCGGCTGTGGCCTGGCGAGGCCATGCCTGGGAGCTACTTTGGGCTGGTGAGGCGGCTGGTGGATGCCTATCCATGGCTTGAAGTCATCAAGAGCTTCGTATGCATCGAAGGCGCCCGTAGGGCCCTTGCCCGTGCTAAAGTGCACTAGGGCAAGCTGGATGCTGAGAAGCTGGTGACAGATGGGCCACCGGAGGGGAAGGAGCATCGCAGGCCCGAGATGTATTATGAGGGCGTCCTGAAGGGTGCCCGCCTTGTGGCGAACGAATGTTCCAAGGATTTAATTTTTGAGTAAACTCGCTCGTGTTTATCCTGTGCGCTGAAAACTTGTTCATATGCGCTAAGAAACACTTTTTGAATTTAAAATATTACCTTCTGTGCGGCCATTTATTAAATCTAAGAGATGCAAGTCGTCGGCTTCTACCCCCATGCCACGAGTGCTGGGGTGTTCGGGATAAACCTGAGCGCTCTTGTTCCCATTCTTGGGTCCTTCGAGGGAGGCGCTCAGCACAACGAACAAGGCAATCGGACTATAATGCTTTATCACTCTCACTTAGCCATAGAATTCTATAATTTTAAATTTCGGTGAAGCCCCTAGTATTCGGAAGACCGAGTTCGGGGCGCTATCCACGCCTAGGCCGGACAAAGCCAGCTCCTCGCTCTAAGCGGCATAAGTCTTTAGGGACTCGAAAAACCTCTCGAACAGCGACCGGCTCTCGCCCTATCATGACGGTCAATTTTAGCTTTCTCTACTGGGGTGCTTAACCCAGCTCAACTAGGGCACAATCGCAGTAGTTCTCCCAGCGGTACCTTAGATGATATAGCGGAACATAAGGTACCAAAACATGGGAGCCGAGAAAACCCAACTATTGACCCAAGACATGATTCGGAGTCGATGCATATAATGCTATAAGTTTGGGGTGCCACACTTGTGAGAGTGTTCGGTCTTCCCACACCATATTTTGGGGTACTTAAGCCCCTGGTGTATTGGCCGTACCAAAGTGTACGGTTGCATAATGTCATAACTGAACATATTTACATAAAAAATGAATGCAATAATAGACAAGAGCTATGTATTGTTTATTAAAGGGCTGCTATGAAAGCAGAACGATACAAATAGTGCGATAAGCAAGAGATGGGATTATTTGACATGTCCCCCTCCAGGGGCAAGCTGCGAGACTTTAAGTAAGACAGGTATTTAGCTCGTTACAGACACCACCTGGACATTCGACTTGGCTTGCTGTCTCCCTGGCTGTTGCATCGTGTGTTCAGCGATTGTACTGCCGAACAGGCCTTCCTGAAAGTGGAGTCCTGAAAGTAAGAAAAGAGAAATGACAAAATCGGGAGCCCCTAGTGCGGTTGAGCCGCATTCTACGCGTGCCGTGGTTGTGCCCCTCCCCTTATGCCCATGGTATTTCCAGAGCATAATTATGTACGCGTGGTACTGGTTTCGCAATCTCGCGAGGGCTAGGGTTGGGGCCGCACTGCTATGCTTGCTCGGAACGTGCTAGACAGTCTTGTTGTAGGTTACTCTGGGCGCGCTTGACGGTGTCCGGACGTTTAACAACCGGACTAGAGAATTGCCTTGAGAGGCTACTTTGTACGCTCTGTTCGGAGAGAGCATTCGGTGTTTCCATTGACCGTAATGACTCCTCGAGGGCCTGGCATCTTGAGCTTGAGGTATGCATAGTGCGGCACCGCATTGAACTTTGCAAATGCGGTTCACCCGAGCAGGGCGTGATAGCCACTACGGAACGGGACTATGTCGAAGATTAACTCATCGCTTCAGAAATTATCCGGGGATCCGAAGACCACTTCGAGTGTAACTGAGCCTGTACAGCTGGCCTCTACACCTGGTATGACGCCTTTAAAGGTCATCCTTGTGGGCTTAATCCTTGAGGGATCTATGCCCATTTTTCACACTGTATCCTGATAAAGCAGGTTCAGGTTGCTGCCGCCGTCCATGAGGACTCTAGTGAGGTGAAATCCGTCAATGATTGGGTCTAGAATCAATGCGGCGAATCCGCCGTGACAGATGCTAGTGGGGTGGTCCCTTCGATCAAAAGTGATCGGGCAGGAGGACCATGGGTTGAACTTTGGGGCGACTGGCTCCAACGCATATACGTCCCTGAGTGCATGCTTCCGCTCCCTTTTGGGGATGTGGGTTGCGTATATCATGTTTACTATCCGCACTTGTGGGGGAAAACCCTTCTGTCCTCTGTTGTTCGGCGGCCGGGGCTCCTCCTCGTCATCGCTATGCAGCCCCTTGTCTCTGTTTTCCGCACTTAACTTGCCTGCCTGCTTGAACACCCAACAATCCCTGTTGGTGTGATTGGCTGGTTGTTCGGGGGTGCCATGTATCTGGCACGAGCGATCGAGTATCTGGTCCAGACTGGATGGGCCCGGAGTATTTCTTTTGAATGGCTTTTTCCGCTGACCGGGTTTAGAGCCTCTGAATCTGGCATTAACTACCGTATCCTCAGTATTGTCGCCGTTAATGCGGCGCTTGTGCTTGTTGCGACGCGACCTTCCATTGTTGTCCTTGGTATCCGAATTACCAGGGCTCTTGGTCAGGTTATTACTACGAGCTAGCCAGCTGTCATCTCCCGTGCAAAAGCAGGTCATGAGTGTTGTGAGGGCTGCCCATGGATTTCGGCTTTTCGTGTCCTAGGTGCCGGGCAAGCGATTCATCACGGATGTTATGTTTGAAGGCTGCAAGGGCCTCTGCATCCGGACAGTCGACTATTTGATTTTTCTTGGTTAGGAACCGTGTCCAGAATTGTCTGGCCGATTCCTCTGGCTGCTGAATTATGTGCTTAGGTCATCGATGTCTGGTGGTCGCACCTAGGTGCCCTGGAAATTGTCGAGGAATGCGGATTCCAGGTCCTCCCAACAACCAATTGACTCTGCTGGCAAGCTGTTAAGACAATGTCGAGCTGGTCCTTTAATCTTGAGTGGGAGGTATTTGATAGCGTGTAGATCATCACCGCGGGCCATGTGGATATGAAGGAGATAATCCTCGATCCATACCGCAGGATCTGTTGTGCCATCGTATGATTCGATGTTTACGAGTTTAAAACCCTCGGGAATTTGATGATCCATTACTTCATCTATGAAGCATAGTGGGTGTGCAGCGCCTCTGTACTGGGCTATATCACGACGTAGCTCATATGAGCTTTGCCTGCCGTGTTCGACCTGGCCGTATTTGCCATATCCAGCGTGACGGTTATTGTCACATGTCGTGGGGCGCCCACGCGATCCGTAGATTGATCTTGTTTGCCTTGCCTTGTCCTCCAATATGTCTCGCAGGTCTGGCGCATTTCCCCGTGCCTTGGTATTTTTTGAGCGGCGCCGGGGTGCGTCTTGAATGGATGGCCACGAGGTGGCCGGTCGGCCGCATCCTGCGCTGGCGACGTAAGTTTAGGTGCTTCCTCCTCTAATTGGGGTAGCAGCCTGCGCTTCGGGCAGCTCTTGGAGGGGCGTTCAAGTTTGTACTCTTCGGCCGCAAGGACTTCAGTCCATCTGTCGGCTATCAAATCTTGGTCAGCTCTAAGCTGCTGCTGTTTTTTCTTGAGGCTACTTGTCGTGGCCATAAGCCTGCGTTTGAAACGCTCTTGTTCGACGGGATCCTTAGGCACGACAAATTCGCCGTCGGCGAGGCTTGCCTCATCTTTGGAGGGAGGCATGTAATTATCGTCCTCTACCTCTCTGTCTGCCGCTCTCTTATGAGGGCTGGCTTTTCCATCCTCCTGCGCTGAATCCTGCTGGAGGGGGTTGTCTTCGGCACTGTCCGGGGTGTTATTGTCTCCGGTGCCGGAATCGCCGTTTTTGCTTTGGCGGGATTTAGAGCGGCGCCGCTGACGCTGGCGCTTAGGCTTCTTCTTGGAGGGGTCATCCTCCGTTGTTCCATCGCTATTCCCTTCTTTTGGCGTGTCCACCATGTATATGTCATATGACGAGGTGGCCTTCCAGTGCCCTATAGGCGCTGGTTCTTGGTTGTCTCCTGCATCGTCGTCCATGCCGTCGATGTCTTTGGAGTCGAAGTCGAGCATGTCGGTTAAATCATCGACAGTGGCTACGAACTGGGTGGTGGGTGGGCTTCGAATTTCTTCGTCGTCCGCATCCCAACCTAGCTGACCATAGTCCGCTAGGGCTCTCCTGATAAGGAGAGAGACTTTAGTGAATTGGGGACGTCACCAAAGGGTGAGTGCTGAAAGATGTCCGCGGCAGTGAACTCCATGATCGGCGCCCAATCGGGTTCGATCGGCAGGAGTGCGGAAGGCTCGGAGTCTGGAAAGGAGTCCGGCACCTTGGAGTCACGGGCTTCGCAAAGGACAGGGCTGGTATTCGGCTCGATCGCCGTAGAGATTGCAGCCCCCGAGGCGGTGTCCAGCCACCCGTCCTCGATCGGCGCAGTCGGCTCCGAGCTAAGGGTCGGAGCAGACACTGGGGCCGCCTTCTGGGCACTGTCCGGCAGCAGAGTTAGATCATGCCCATCGTGACAGTGTGGCATGCTCGGCTGTGGCTCGAACCCGTCGAAGATCAAGTCTCCGTGGATGTCAGCCGAGTAGTTCTAACTTCCAAATCTGACCTGATGGCCAGGGGCGTAGCTTTCGATCTGCTCGAGATGGCCAAGCAAATTGGCCCGCAGTGCAAAGCCGCCGAATACGAAGATCTGTCCGGGGAGAAAAGTCTCACCCGGGACCGCGTCGTTGTTGATGATCGGAGAAGCCATCGGGCCAAAAGGTGATGACACAGAGGAACTCTCAATGAAAGCACCAATGTCGGTGTCAAAACCGGCGGATCTCGGGTAGGGGGTCCCGAACTGCGCATCTAGGCGGATGGTAACAGGAGACAAGGGACACGATGTTTTTACCTAGGTTCGGGCCCTCTCGATGGAGGTAAAACCCTACTCCTACTTGATTAATATTGATGATATGGGTAGTACAAGAGTAGATCTACCACGAGATCAGAGAGGCTAAACCCTAGAAGCTAGCCTATGGTATGATTGTTGTTCGTCCTACGGACTACAACCCTCCGGTTTATATAGACACCGGAGAGGGCTAGGGTTACACAGAGTCGGTTACAATGGGAGGAGATCTACATATCCGCATCGCCAAGCTTGCCTTCCACGCCAAGGAAAGTCCCATCCGGACACGGGATGAAGTCTTCAATCTCGTACAAAGGTCATAGTCCGACCATCCGGACACCCCCTAATTCGGGACTCCCTCACCCCTAGTGCACCTTTATAGCCACCCTTTTACGTTGTGACGTTTGGTACACCCAAAGCATTCGTACGGTATCCGGGAGTTGCACAATCTCATGGTCTAAGGAAAAGATACTTGACATTTAGAAAAGCTTTATCATACGAACTACACGATCTTGTGCTAGGCTTAGGATTGGGTCTTGTCCATCACATCATTCTCCTAATGATGTGATCCCGTTATCAATGACATCCAATGTCCATGGTGAGGAAACCATGACCATCTATTGATCAACGCGCTAGTCAACTAGAGGCTCACTAGGGACATGTTGTGGTCTATGTATTCACACATGTATTGCGGTTTCCGGTCAATACAATTATAGCATGAATAATAGACAATTATCATGAACAAGGAAATACAATAATAACCATTTTATTATTGCCTCTAGGGCATATTTCCAATAGAGGGGTCTGGCGTACCGCAAAACGGAGGAAGCAGACTTCTGTTGGACCTGCTACGGTCGAAACGGGGTCCTGTTGATCGTGAGGGGTGTGGCATACTGCAAAACGGAGGAAACAGACTTGTGTTGGAGCGCTACGGTCGAAACGGGGGTCTTGTTCATCGGGAGGGGTGTGGCGTACCGCAAAACGGGACTCCACGAGATATTGTGCATCTCCCCCGTCGACCTCCTCCAGCCTCCACGGGCTACTGTTCATCCACCGTCGACCTCCTCCAGTCTCCACCTGCGACTGTTCATCCACGGGCTCCTGTTCATCCAGCCTCCACCGCACGCTACTCCACCGACTACTGTTCAACCAGCCCTCTCCATGGTCTCCTGTTCAACCACCCCTCCACGGGCTACTGTTCAACCAGCCCTCCACCGGTTACTGTTCAACCTTCCCTCCATGGGGTCCTGTCCATCCAGTCCTCCACGGGGTCTTGTTCATCCATGCCCAACCGGCTCGATCGATCGGGGTCCTGTTCATCCAGCAGCAACACCACGGGGTCCTGTTCATCCAACCCCCACCGGGAACTGTTCATCCAACCCCCCAAGCAATGCTCACTGTTAATCTAGAGGCAGCATCGATCGACTTCAGTTAGCTGCAGTAGCGAAGGAATCGCTCGGGTTCAGTAACGCGTAGCATGTAGTGCAATTGCTCGGGTTCAGTTAGGCGATGCCTCGCTCGGGTTTAGTTAGAGCCCAACGCCTCGCACCCACGCACGTACGGTACGAGAGAAACGTGCATCACTCGGCCCCCGACCACCCACCATAACCGGGAACTCCCCGATATTTTCCTCGCCCTTGCTTCTACCATGGTTTTTTCCGTCATGGACGGCCCAAAGAATGTCATGCAGCTGCGCCTCCAGCCCACCCAGGACGAAAAGCTAATTTTCTGTCATGATTTTTTGTCATAGAAGTAGGAGCCCACCACATCTATGATAATACCGGGTTTTGTCACAATTATGGTCATAGAAGTGTCATAAGTATGACAGGAAAAAATTCGTTCGGCCCAAAATGTCACGGATGTGTCTTTTTTTTGTAGTGTACCTCTCCGAACCTGTCTCACGTAAGAGTACGTGTAAGGTCAGTCCGGGCCGCTTCATCCCACAATGTCGTCGAATCAAGATAAGACTAGTAACGGTAAGCATATTGAACAAAATCAACGCCCACAACAACTTGTGTTCTACTCGTGCATAGAATCTATGCAATAGACCTAGCTCATGATGCCACTATTGGGGAACGTAGCACAAATTTAAAATTTTCCTACGAGTCACCAAGATCTATCTATGGAGAGACTAACAACGAGAGAGGGGGGAGTGCATCTACATACCCTTGTAGATCGCTAAGCTGAAGCGTTCAAGAGAACGGGGTTGAGGGAGTCGTACTCGTCGTGATCCAAATTACCGGAGATCCTAGTGCCGAACGGACGGCACCTCCGCGTTCAACACACATGCAGCCCGGTGACGTCTCCCACGCCTTGATCCAGCAAGGAGATAGGGAGAGGTTGGGGAAGACTCTGTCCAGCAGCAGCACAACGGCGTGGTGGTGATGGAGGAGCGTGGTATTCCAGCAGGGCTTCGCCAAGCACCGCGAGAAATGAGGAGGGAGAGAGGTAGGGCTGCGCCAGGGAGAGGTCAAAACTCATGTGCTTGCAGCCCCCAATACCTCAAGTATATATAGGGGAAGGGGAGAGGTTGCGCCCCCATCTAGGGTTCCCTCCCTAGGGGTGGAGGCAGCCCCAAAACCCATCTAGGGTGCGGCCAAGGGGGGGAGAGGGGAAAACTTGCCCCCCAAGCAAGGTGGAGGCGCCCCCTCCCCAAACTCTAGGCGCCTTGGGCCCTGGTGGGGGGCGCACCAGCCCACCTGGGGATGGTCCCCTCCCACACTTGGCCCATGCAGCCCTCTGGGGCCGGTGGTCCCACCTGGTGGACCCCCGGGACCCTCCCGGTGGTCCCGGTACGTTACCAATAGCACCCGAAACTTTTCCGGTGACCAAAACAGGACTTCCCATATATAAATCTTTACCTCCGGACCATTCCGGAACTCCTCATGACGTCCGGGATCTCATCCGGGACTTGGAACAACATTCGGTAACCACGTATATCTATTCCCTATAACCCTAGCGTCATCAAACCTTAAGTGTGTAGAACCTACAGGTTCGGGAACCATGCAGACATGACGGAGACGTTCTCCGGTCAATAACCAACAGCGGGATCTGGATACCCATGTTGGCTCCCACATGTTCCATGATGATCTCATCGGATGAACCACGATGTCAAGGATTCAATCAATCCCGTATACAATTCCCTTTGTCTAGCGGTATAGTACTTGTCCGAGATTCGATCATCGGTATCCCGATACCATGTTCAATCTCGTTACCGGCAAGTCTCTTTACTCGTTCCGTAACACATCATCCCGCGATCAACTCCTTGATCACATTGTGCACATTATGATGATGTCCTACCGAGTGGGCCCAGAGATACCTCTCTGTCACACAGAGTGACAAATCCCAGTCTCGATTCGTGCCAACCCAACAGACACTTTCAGAGATACCCGGTGTCGGTGTCAAAACCGGCGGATCTCGGGTAGGGGGTCCCGAACTGCGCGTCTAGGCGGATGGTAATAGGAGACAAGGGACACGATGTTTTTACCCAGGTTCGGGCCCTCTCGATGGAGGTAAAACCCTACTCCTGCTTGATTAATATTGATGATATGGGTAGTACAAGAGTAGATCTACCATGAGATCAGAGAGGCTAAACCCTAGAAGCTAGCCTATGGTATGATTGTTGTTCATCATACAGACTAAAACCCTTCGGTTTATATCGACACCGAAGAGGGCTAGGGTTACACAGAGTCGGTTACAATGGGAGGAGATTTGCATATCCGCATCACCAAGCTTGCCTTCCACGTCAAGGAAAGTCCCATCCGGACACGGGACGAAGTCTTCAATCTCGTATCTTCATAGTCTAGGAGTCCGGCCAAAGGTCATAGTCCGGCCATCCGGACACCCCCTAATCCGGGACTCCCTCAGTAGCCCCTAAAATAGGCTTCAATGACGACGAGTCCGGCGCGCGGATTGTCTTCGTCATTGCAAGGCGGGTTCCTCCTCCGAATACTTCATAGAAGATGTTTGAACACAAGGATAGTGTACAGCTCTGCAAAATAAGTTCCACATACCACCGTAGAGAGAATAATATTCGTACAAATCTAATCTGCTGACGTATTCCGCAGCGTGACATCATGCCACGGCCAAGCCTTTATTCGAATTGTTTTATTGTCCCACCTCAGCGCGTTTAGCGAGGGGGTTTCCTTGGCACGTCTTGTCAAAGCAGAGATTGTGTCCCCTTATTTCGGGATTCTCATCAATACAGACGTGGGTAACCCAACCGTGCCATTAATCATGGCGCTTGGGAGATAGGCGAGTTTTACCAGGCTGGCGGGGGCACATAGTTTTGGTCGCCCATATAAGGGGCTAAGGATCCACCCTTTCCATCTACGCCTTCTTCCTCCTTTGCTTATCCATTTCCGCGCACTCGAGCTCCAGCGCCGAAGTCCGCACTTCCCACCTCAACCTTCTCCAGCCATGTCCCGAGCGGGAGGCAGGTGGATGGCCTCCTCCATCACGGAGAGGCACATCAAAAAGTTGAGAAAGGTCGGATACTTGTATAACGACATTGCGCACCGGCTCCCAGATGAGGGGCAGCTCATACCCACCCCCAGGCCCCATGAGAGGGTGTTGTTTCTCCCCCATTTCCTCCGCAGACTGGGCTTCCCACTTCACCCATTTGTCCGGGGGCTCATGTTCTACTACAGCCTGGATTTCCACGATCTGGCCCCGAACTTCATCCTCAACATCTCGGCGTTCATCGTCGTGTGCGAGGTCTTCCTCCACATCAAGCCCCGCTTCGGCTTATGGCTAAAGACCTTCAATGTCAAGCCGAAGGTAGTGGGCGGCCGGCAAGCGGAGTGCGGAGGCGCCATGGTGGGCAAGATGCCCAACGATACATGGCTCGGGGGCTCCTTTGTGGAAACCATCAAAGGGTGGCAATCGGGGTGGTTCTACATCAACGAGCTGCGTGACCCTGAATGGGCAGCGGCCCCCGAATTCCGATCTGGCATCCCCACACGGCTCACCTCTTGGAAAGAGACGGGCCTGTCGTGGGGTAATTCGGAAGAGGTGACCGGACTCCAAACATGCATCCAAAACCTGGTGGACAAGAAGGTTAAGCTTGTCAACGTAGTCCAGGTCATGCTCTTCCGTCGGATCCTCCCGTGTCAACGACGGGCTTTTAACCTGTGGGAGTTCGACCCGGCCCGGCACCAAACCCTATCCAGGCTCTTTGACACAACGCACGAGGACGCCTGGAAGGTGCTATTCAAGGGCTCCGAGGTTTCCCCTCCCACTACCGAGGATCGCGGATTCTGCGCGATGCGCCAAGCCAGCGCAGTAAGCTTGTTTTACCCTTTACAGGATACTTGTTTTTCATAGTTTGACTCTATGCGGGATCTAAGCTCCCGCTCCTTTGACGGGACTGGAAGAGGACGTCCGGACAGATCGACTGTCCGGCTCCTTTGCCCGAAGGCCCAGCAGATGCCCACTTGGCGAAGCTGCTGGTCCCGGCACCTCATGTGGTGCCGGAGAAGAAGGCCACGGGAACTCGAAAGAGCTCCCGGCGCCTGGTGGTGTCGGATTCATCGCCCGACGACCCTGAAGCGCACTCCTCCCCCGAAGACGAGGAGGAGTAAGAAGAAGCCTCTCCCCCTACATCGGGGGGAGGAAAGAAGAGAAAGGTTGTCCCAACTGGGGAGGCCGGAGGGTCCAAGAAGGGAAAGACCCTTCTTTTGGACTACTCCACCAGCGCCGACGACGGCGGAGAGGAGTGGCCATCCAGGGCCAAGCCCCTGGCGAAATCGTAAGTACCAGAATAACTCATGGCGTTCCTTTAGTCCACAGTATCTTCTAATGCCGAACATAATCATGCAGTCCGCCCAAGGCCCAGCTCGACGCTTCGTCGAGCGGATCCCTGGATTCGTCGGATGTGAATAGTCTTTCACTCCCGACTGCTACCTCCCCTCGCCCCACGGATGATGCCGAGGTGGAGTCCCAAAAGGGGCCAGGCCAGGAGGAGGTAGCCCTGGAGGCGCCGCAAGGCGACCTTCCGGACTCTAGGCGCAAAGGGGATAAAACCCCAGAGGGGTCTAAGTCCGACCCTGGGCCAGACACCGCGCCGGAACCTTCAGTGGTTCCGGAGTCTGGCAGGTGGCCCCCTCGTAAGAAGGGCAAGCCTACGACACCGGTGGCCTCCGTCCAATCGGAGGCACCGGACAATTTGCTGGAGGTGCTTAACGGCGCCTCCATCAAAGAGGAGCACCGCACTGTTATGAGTGCGGTGATCCAGAAGGTTCAGTCCGCCAAGAGCGGGCTGACAGAAGCATGTGCCAGTCTTCTAACAGGCTTTGAGGTATGTATTTAAGACATGTAAAAATATTACCGCATAGACAGTAGCTCCTGATGCTCAGTTTGGTGTTCGGAAAGAAAAGCCGGACTGAGGATCTAAAAAGATATACGCAGGACTCTAACATAAATATGTCAATATGGGAATGCAGGCTGCGCTGCTGACCTCTGCCGCACTGACTGCGGAGGTCGATGCATTGAAGCAGAGCCTCGAGCGGTCCAAGAACGAGCTTGGCCTTGCCAAGAAGCAGCTCGAGGACAAGGAAGGTAGGTAGTACCTTATGTAAGTATATATAAAAATACTTGGTTGCAAATAGTGACAGGACCAACGTGAATGTTTACAGGGGCCACAACCGAGGTGGCGACCCTGAAGGAAGCGATGTCCAAGGCCGAAGATAATGCGGCCGTGGAGCGCACCGAGCGAGAGAAACAAGAGGCGCGGGTGGCGGAGGTGCGGCAAGAGCTCAATGCTCTTGTGAAAAAAACACAAGAGTTTAGAGCTTGACTCAAAGACTCGAGAGTCCGAGCTTGCCTCGGCACTTGAAAGCGCCAAATCTGCCAAGGCCGAAGCCCAAAAAGCCCTCCAGGAAATAGAGGCAATGAAAAAGATAGCGGCGGGTAAGGCATTCTTTATGCAAAGCAAGCACGTGAAAGTAAATTACCTGTTACTTACCCGAGTCCGGAGCTCTCCAGGAGCATTCGCAGATCTGCCCTGCGGTGTGTCCGACACCACCGCATTCTACCGGGCCGAGGAAGGGAGCTTGACGGAGAAGGTGTTTTGGTCCCAGTATGCTGAGGCCGGACACCCGGTGCCCCTGAGCGACCAGCTGAAGCAGCTGGTCGAGCTCCATAAGGCAGCCGAGCAGGCCATGAAGGGCCTTATAGGCCGGCTGTGGCCTGGGGAGGCCATGCCTGGTAGCTATTTTGGGCTGGTGAGGCGGCTGGTGGATGCCTGTCCATGGCTTGAAGTCATCAAGCGCTCTGTATGCATCGAAGGCGCCCGTAGGGCCCTTGCCCGTGCTAAAGTGCACTAGGGCAAGCTGGATGCTGAGAAGCTGGTGACAGATGGGCCACCGGAGGGGAAGGAGCATCGCAGGCCCGAGATGTATTATGAGGGCGTCCTGAAGGGTGCCCGCCTTGTGGCGAACGAATGTTCCAAGGATTTAATTTTTGAGTAAACTCGCTCGTGTTTATCCTGTGCGCTGAAAACTTGTTCATATGCGCTAAGAAACACTTTTTTAATTTAAAATATTACCTTCTGTGCGGCCGTTTATTAAATCTGAGAGATGCAAGTCGTCGGCTTCTACCCCCATGCCACGAGTGCTGGGGTGTTCGGGATAAACCTGAGCGCTCTTGTTCCCATTCTTGGGTCCTTCGAGGGAGGCGCTCAGCACAACGAACAAGGCAATCGGACTATAATGCTTTATCACTCTCACTTAGCCATAGAATTCTATAATTTTAAATTTCGGCGAAGCCCCTAGTATTCGGAAGACCGAGTTCGGGGCGCTATCCACGCCTAGGCCGGACAAAGCCAGCTCCTCGCTCTAAGCGGCATAAGTCTTTAGGGACTCGAAAAACCTCTCGAACAGCGACCGGCTCTCGCCCTATCATGACGGTCAGTTTTAGCTTTCTCTACTGAGGTGCTTAACCCAGCTCAACTGGGGCACAATCGCAGTAGTTCTCCCAGCGCTACCTTAGCCAATATAGCGGAACGTAAGGTACCAAAACATGGGAGCCGAGCAAACCCAACTATTGACCCAAGACATGATTTGGAGTCGATGCATATAATGCTATAAGTTCGGGGTGCCGCACTTGTGAGAGTGTTCGGTCTTCTCACACCATATTCTGGGGTACTTAAGCCCTTGGTGTATTGGTCGTACCAAAGTGTACGATTGCATAATGTCATAACTGAACATATTTACATAAAAAATGAATGCAATAATAGACAAGAGCTATGTATTGTTTATTAAAGGGCTGCTATGAAAGCAGAACGATACAAATAGTGCAATAAGCAAGAGATGGGATTATTTGACATGTCCCCCTCCAGGGGCAAGCTGTGAGACTTTAAGTAAGACAGGTATTTAGCTCGTTATAGAGACCACCTGGACATTCGACATGGCTTGCTGTCTCCCTGGCTGTTGCATCATGTGTTCGGCGATTGTACTGCCAGACAGGCCTTCCTGAAAGTGGAGTCCTGAAAGTAAGAAAAGAGAAATGACAAAATCGGGAGCCCCTAGTGCGGTTGAGCCGCATTCTAGGTGTTTCGTGGTTGTGCCCCTCCCCTTATGCCCATGGTATTTCTAGAGCATAATTATGTACGCGTGGTACTGGTTTGGCAATCTCGTGAGGGCTGGGGTTGGGGCCGCACTGTTATGCTTGCTCGGAACGTGCCAGACAGTCTTGTTGTAGGTTACTCCGGGCGCGCTTGACGGTGTCCGGACGTTTAACAACCGGACTGGAGAATTGCCTTGAGAGGCTACTTTGTACTTCCGCCGCGAGGGCCGCCGTGTGCTCCTCTGTTCGGAGAGAGCATTCGGTGTTTCCATTGACCGTAATGACTCCTCGAGGGACTGGCATCTTGAGCTTGAGGTATGCGTAGTGCGGCATCGCATTGAACTTTGCAAATGCGGTTCGCCCGAGCAGGGCGTGATAGCCACTGCGGAACGGGACTATGTCGAAGATTAACTCCTCGCTTCGGAAATTATCCGGGGATTCGAAGACCACTTCGAGTGTAACTGAGCCTGTACAGCTGGCCTCTACACCTGGTATGACGCCTTTAAAGGTCGTCTTTGTGGGTTTAATCCTTGAGGGATCTATGCCCATTTTTCGCACTTTATCCTGATAAAGCAGGTTCAGGCTGTTGCCGCCGTCCATGAGGACTCTAGTGAGGTGAAATCCGTCAATGATTGGGTCTAGAATCAATGCGGCGAATCCACCGTGATGGATGCTAGTGGGGTGGTCCCTTCGATCAAAAGTGATCGGGCAGGAGGACCATGGGTTGAACTTTGGGGCAACTGGCTCCAACGCATATACGTCCCTGAGTGCACGCTTCCGCTCCCTTTTGGGGATGTGGGTTGCGTATATCATGTTTACTGTCCGCACTTGTGGGGGAAAACCCTTTTGTACTCTATTGTTCGGCGGCCGGGGCTCCTCCTCGTCATCGCTATGCAGCCCCTTGTCTCTATTTTCGGCACTTAACTTGCCTGCCTGCTTGAACACCCAACAATCCCTGTTGGTGTGATTGGCTGGTTGTTCGGGGGTGCCGTGTATCTGGCACGAGCCGATCGAGTATCCGGTCCAGACTGGACGGGCCCGAAGTATTTCTTTTGAATGGCTTTTTCCGCTGACCGGGTTTAGAGCCTCTGAATCCGGCATTAACTGTCGTATCCTCAGTATTGTCGCCGTTAATGCGGCGCTTGTGCTTGTTGCGACGCGACCTGCCATTGTTGTCCTTGGTATCCGAATTACCAGGGCTCTTGGTCATGTTATTACTACGAGCTAGCCAGTTGTCTTCTCCCGTGCAAAAGCGGGTCATGAGTGTTGTGAGGGCTGCCATGGATTTTGGCTTTTCCTGTCCTAGGTGCCGGGCAAGCCATTCGTCACGGATGTTATGTTTGAAGGCTGCAAGGGCCTCTGCGTCCGGACAGTCGACTATTTGATTTTTCTTGGTTAGGAACCGTGTCCAGAATTGTCTGGCCGATTCCTCTGACTGTTGAATTATGTGGCTTAGGTCATCGGTGTCTGGTGGTCGCACATAGGTGCCCTGGAAATTGTCGAGGAATGCGGATTCCAGGTCCTCCCAACAACCAATTGACTCTGCTGGCAAGCTGTTAAGCCAATGTCGAGCTGGTCCTTTAAGCTTGAGTGGGAGGTATTTGATAGCGTGTAGATCATCACCGCGGGCCATGTGGATATGAAGGAGATAATCCTCGATCCATACCGCAAGATCTGTTGTGCCATCGTATGATTCGATGTTTACGGGTTTAAAACCCTCGGGGATTTGATGATCCATTACTTCATCTGTGAAGCATAGTGGGTGTGCGGCGCCTCTATACTGGGCTATATCACGACATAGCTCATCTGAGCTTTGCCTACCGTGTTCGGCCTAGCCGTATTTGCCATATCCGGCGTGACGGTTATTGTCACGTGTCGTGGGGCGCCCACGCGATCCGTAGATCGAGCTTGTTTGCCTTTCCTTGTCCTCCAATATGTCTTGCAGGTCTGGTGCATTTCCCCGTGCCTTGGTATTTTTTGAGCGGCGCCGGGGTGCGGCTTGAATGGATGGCCGAGAGGCCTCTCTATCATGGCCACGAGTTGGCCGGTCGGCCACGTCCTGCGCTGGTAACGTAGGTTTAGGTGCTTCCTCCTCTAATTGGGGTAGCAGCCTACGCTTCGGGCAGCTCTTGGAGGGGCGTTCGAGTTTGTACTCTTCAGCCGCAAGGACTTCAGTCCATCTGTCGGCTAGCAAATCTTGGTCAGCTCTAAGTTGCTGCTGTTTTTTCTTGAGGCTACTTGTCGTGGCCATAAGCCTGCGTTTGAAACGCTCTTGTTCGACGGGATCCTTAGGCACGACAAATTCGTCATCGGCGAGGCTTGCCTCGTCTTCGGAGGGGGCATGTAATTATCGTCCTCTACCTCTCTGTCTGCCGCTCTCTTATGAGGGCTGGCTTCTCCATCCTCCTACGCTGAATCCTGCTGGAGGGGGTTGTCTTCGGCACTGTCCGGGATGTTATTGTCTCCGGTGTCGGAATCGCCATTTTTGCTTTGGCGGGATTTATAGCGGCGCCGCTGACACCGGCGCTTAGGCTGCTTCTTGGAGGGGTCATCCTTCGTTGTTCCATCTCCATTCCCTTCTTTTGGCGTGTCCACCATGTATATGTCATATGACGAGGTGGCCTTCCAGTGCCCTATAGGCGCTGTTTCTTGGTTGTCTCCTACATCGTCATCCATGCCGTCGATGTCTTCGGAGTCGAAGTCGAGCATGTCGGTTAAATCATCGACAGTGGCTACGAACTAGGTGGTGGGTGGGCTTTGAATTTCTTCGTCGTCCGCATCCCAACCCTGCTGACTGTAGTTCGGCGAGGGCTCTCCTGATAAGGAGAGAGACTTTAGTGAATTCAGGACGTCGCCAAAGGGTGAGTGCTGAAAGATGTCCGCGGCAGTGAACTCCATGATCGGCGCCCAATCGGGTTCGATCGGCAGGAGTGCGGAAGGCTCGGAGTCCAGAAAGGAGTCCGGCACCTTGGAGTCACGGGCTTCACAAAGGACAGGGCTGGTATTCGGCTCGATTGCCGTAGAGATTGCAGCCCCCGAGGCGGTGTCCAGCCACCCGTCCTCGATCGGCGCAGTCGGCTCCGAGCTAAGGGTCGGAGCGGACACTGGGGCGGCCTTCTGGGCACTGTCCAGTGGCAGAGTTAGATCATGCCCATCGTGACAGTGTGGCGCGCTCGGCTGTGGCTCAAACCCGTCGAAGATCAAGTCTCCGCGGATGTCAGCCGAGTAGTTCAAACTTCCAAATCTGACCTGATGGCCAGGGGCGTAGCTTTCGATCTGCTCGAGATGGCCAAGCAAATTGGCCCGCAGTGCAAAGCCGCCGAATATGAAGATCTGACCGGGGAGAAAAGTCTCACCCGGGACCGCGTCGTTGTTGATGATCGGAGAAGCCATTGGGCCTAAAGGTGACGACACAGAGGAACTCTCAATGAAAGCACCAATGTCGGTGTCAAAACCGGCGGATCTCGGGTAGGGGGTCCCGAACTGCGCGTCTAGGCGGATGGTAACAGGAGACAAGGGACACGATGTTTTAACCCAGGTTCGGGCCCTCTCGATGGAGGTAAAACCCTACTCCTGCTTGATTAATATTGATGATATGGGTAGTACAAGAGTAGATCTACCACGAGATCAGAGAGGCTAAACCCTAGAAGCTAGCCTATGGTATGATTGTTGTTCGTCCTACGGACTACAACCCTCCGGTTTATATAGACACGGGAGAGGGCTAGGGTTACACAGAGTCGGTTACAATGGGAGGAGATCTACATATCCGCATCGCCAAGCTTGCCTTCCATGCCAAGGAAAGTCCCATCCGGACACGGGATGAAGTCTTCAATCTCGTATCTTCATAGTCCAGGAGTCCGGCCAAAGGTCATAGTCCGGCCATCCGGACACCCCCTAATTCGGGACTCCCTCACCCGTAGTGCACCTTTATAGCCACCCAGTTACGTTGTGACGTTTGGTACACCCAAAGCATTCCTACGGTATCCGGGAGTTGCACAATCTCATGGTCTAAGGAAAAGATACTTGACATTTAGAAAAGCTTTAGCATACGAACTACACGATCTTGTGCTAGGCTTAGGATTGGGTCTTGTCCATCACATCATTCTCCTAATGATGTGATCCCGTTATCAATGACATCCAATGTCCATGGTGAGGAAACCATGACCATCTGTTGATCAACGAGCTAGTCAACTAGAGGCCCACTAGGACATGTTGTGGTCTATGTATTCACACATGTATTGTGGTTTCCGGTCAATACAATTATAGCATGAATAATAGACAATTATCATGAACAAGGAAATACAATAATAACCCTTTTATTATTGCCTCTAGGGCATATTTCCAACAGAGGGGTCTGGCGTACCGCAAAATGGAGGAAGCAGACTTCTGTTGGACCTGCTACGGTCGAAACGGGGTCCTATTGATCGTGAGGGGTGTGGCATACTGCAAAACGGAGGAAACAGACTTGTGTTGGAGCGCTACGGTCGAAACGGGGGTCTTGTTCATCGGGAGGGGTGTGGCGTACCGCAAAACGGGACTCCACGGGATACTGTGCATCTCCACCGTCGACCTCCTCCAGCCTCCACGGGCTACTGTTCATCCACCGTCGGCCTCCTCCAGCCTCCACCTGCGACTGTTCATCCACGGGCTCCTGTTCATCCAGCCTCCACCGCGCGCTACTCCACCGACTACTGTTCAACCAGCCCTCTCCACGGTCTCCTGTTCAACCACCCCTCCACGGGCTACTATTCAACCAGCCCTCCACCGGTTACTGTTCAACCTTTCCTCCATGGGGTCCTGTCCATCCAGCCCTCCATGGGGTCTTGTTCATCCATGCCCAACCGGCTCGATCGATTGGGGTCATGTTCATCCAGCAGCAACACCACGGGGTCCTGTTCATCCAACCCCCACCGGGAACTGTTCATCCACCCCCCCCCCTCCCCCCAGCAACGCTCACTGTTCATCCAGAGGCAACATCGATCGACTTTAGTTAGCTGCAGTAGCGAAGGAACCGCTCGGGTTCAGTAACGCGTAGCATGTAGTGCAATCGCTCAGGTTCAGTTAGGCGACGCCTCGCTTGGGTTTAGTTAGAGCCCAACGCCTCGCACCCACGCACGTACGGTACGAGAGAAACGTGCATCACTCGGCCCCCGGCCACCCACCATAACCGGGAACTCCCCGATACTTTCCTCGCCCTCGCTTCTACCACGGTTTTTCCGTCATGGACGGCCCAAAGAATGTCATGCAGCTGCGCCTCCAGCCCACCCAAGACGAAAAGCTAATTTTCCGTCATGATTTTTTGTCATAGAAGTAGGAGCCCACCACATCTATGATGATACCGGGTTTTGTCACAATTATCGTCATAGAAGTGTCATAAGTATGACAGAAAAAAATTCGTTCGGCCCAAAATGTCACGGATGTGTCTTTTTTTTAGTGTACCTCTCCGAAACACGGAGTGACAAATCCTAATATCGATCTATGCCAACCCAACAACCACCTTCTGATGCACCTGTAGAGCACCTTTATAATCACCCTTTTACATTTTGACGTTTGGTAGCACATAAAGTGTTCCTCCGGTATTCGGGAGTTGCATAATCTCATAGTCTGAGGAACATGTATAAGTCATGAAGAAAGCAGTAGCAATGAAACTATAACGATCATGATGCGAAGCTAACGGATGGGTCTTGTCCATCACATCTTCTCCTAATGATGTGATCCCATTCATCAAATGACAACACATGTCTATGGTTAGGGAACATAACCATATTTGATTAATGAGCTAGTCAAGTAGAGGCATACCAGGGACACTATGTTTTGTCTATGTATTCACACATGTACTAAGTTTCCAGTTAATACAATTCTAGCATGAATAATAAATATTTATCATGAAATAAGGAAATAAATAATAACTTTATTATTTCCTCTAGGGCATATTTCCTTCATGTCTATGTACCTCGTAGGCCGAAAGTGGAAGCGTTTGACAATGCAGTTGATGTAGTCGAACTTTTTCTAGCTTCTACCGGTCAAGTATCGTACGTACGGCACCTCCAGTTCTGCACACGTTCATCTCGATGACGTTCCTCGCCCTCTTGATCCAGCAAGGTGTCGAGGAAGTAGATGAGTTCCGTCGGCACGACGGCATGGTGACGGTGATTGTGAAGTGATCCGTGCAGGGCTTCGCCTAAGCACCACGACAATATGACTGGGGGTGTAAACTGTGGAGGGGGCGCCGCACACGGCTAACCGTTGTTGTTCTATGTTGTAGGTGCCCCCCTCCCCACATATATATAGTTTGGAGGGGAGAAGAGGCAGCCAAGGGGGGCGCCCCAAGTAGGAGGAATCCTGCTTGGGGTCCTCTTTCAATTCTGCCAACCCCCTCCCCTATTCCTATTTGGAGTAGGAAGGGAAGAGGGGGAAGGGGGAATCCTATTCTGGTTTTCCTTTCCTCCTTCCCCTTTCCTTCTCAAATTTGGCCAGCCCATATTGGGGGGGGACAACCCCTTTGTGGCTGGTGTGTTTCCCCTCTTGGCCCATAAGGCCCATATCTTTTGTCGGGGGTGCCCGGAACCCCTTCCGATGACCCGATAAGTACCCGATGCTTCCCGAAACACTCCCGGTGTCAGAATACCATCGTCCTATATATCAATCTTTACCTTTCAACCATTTCGAGACTCCTTGTCATGTCGACGATCTCATCCGGGACTCCGAACAACATTTGGTCACCAAATCACATAACTCATATAATACAATATCGTCATCGAATATTAAGCGTGCAGACCCTATGAGTTCGAGAACTATGTAGACATGACCGAGACGCCTCTCCGATCAATAACTAATAGCGGAACCTGGATGCTCATATTGGCTCCCACATATTCTACGAAGATCTTTATCGATCGAACCGTTATGACAACACACGTTATTCCCTTTGTCATCGGTATGTTACTTGCCCGAGATTCGGCCATCGATATCTTCATACCTAGTTCAATCTCGTTGCCGGCAAGTCTCACTCATTCCGTAATACATCATCCTGCACTAACTCATTAGTCACTTTGCTTGCAAGGCTTTTTATGATGTGTGTTACCAAGAGGGCCCAGAGATACCTCTCGGATACTCGGAGTGACAAATCCTAATCTCGAACTATGCCAACCCAACAAACACCTTCGGAGATACCCATAGAACATCTTTATAATCACCCAGTTACGTTGTGACATTTGATAGCACAGAAGGCATTCCTCCGGTATCTGGGAGTTGCATAATCTCATAGTCGGAGGAATATGTATTTGACATGAAGAAAGCAATAGCAATAGAACTGAATGATCATAATGCTGAGCTAATGAATGGGTCTTGTCAATCACATCATTCTCCTAATGATGTGATCCCGTTTATCAAATGACAACACATGTATATGGTTAGGAAACTTAACCATCTTTGATCAACGAGCTAGTCTAGTAGAGGCTTACTAGGGACACGGTATTTGTCTGTGTATCCACACATGTATCAAGTTTCCGGTTAATACAATTCTAGTATGAATAATAAACATTTATCATGAAATAAGGAAATACAAAATAACAACTTTATTATTGCCTCTAGGGCATATTTCCTCCTCTTTGCTGTGATAGGTGGGACAATGCAAACCGACAAACACAACCGCAACACACCCCTCCCGAATCACCCCCTCCTTTTGTTGTCTCACTCATGTCACCCAATGACCTTCCTCCTGCCGTCTCCCACTACTAATCCATTCATGCTACCCGCAAAAACTCATTTACGTCCGCATACAAGGCTTGTGAAAATCAAATTCCCTTGTTTCTTGTGGTTTCGTGTAGCACAGGGCCCTTGCTAGTATATTTCAGATTCCCGTAGGATTCAACATGTCATGGCATTTTAATCCTATGTTTTTCTTTTCCTTCCACGAGAATCCTACAAACCAAAAAGGCTCTTAACACGTATAACCTGAACAATTACCTGACGCAGCAGCAGCAGCAGCAGCAACGAGATCAGATCCTATCAGGCCCCTCTCAATGCTCCATCTTGTACAGGTGCTAAAGCTGCCATGTAGACAAAAAGTCTGATGTGGCAAGGTAATTAAGAGGAGAGAGATGAATGTGGTGACCCGTAAGCGCGAGAACCTAAGCAAAAGACTTAAATGGAAAAATTTCACCAATGCATGAAAAACTTTAGTTGCAAAACCATTAAATGAATGATGCTTAGCACCAACAAGGTAAGCACCTATGCATTGGGGGCTTTAGTTGCTAAATTTCTTAATGTGCTTAGCACCACATGTAAGCACCAAAGCATTTGAAGTAGCCTCGTATCGTTCATGCTGCCCCCCTCCCCCCAACGGTCCTGCATCTTTCCATCGGCATCTTATCTTTTCTTCTTGTCTCTTTGAGCTGTTGATCTCACTCACTTTTGCCATGCACCATCCATTCTTGCTCGTCCCCTCCGACATGTATTGCATAATTAGCTAGGACCCGTGCGATTCTCTGAACCCACTCCACTTCCATCCAAGTTTACTTTCGACATGAGAGCGTGGATTTATTCATGACGAAATAAAGTTCATTAATTTGGCTGGCAAAGTAAGCGAGTAGGCCGGGCGTGCTAAGGATGGTGGGCCTATGTACACTCGAAACTTTGGATACGAGACACTACTGTTAGCCAGTCTGAAAACGACGTGTAACTTAATCCTCATGGTTCCATTTCATATTTGAAGAGAAGGCCCACATACAAAAATGTACTACTGTAGAAGCCTGCAATGTGTGTTCTAGCACCTTGCAATTTGCAAATATGAGATTATAGGACATGATATACACAATAGTTACCACTAGCACTCCACCGGCATACATTATTTCCAAGGAAAAATTATAAAGAAAGAGTAACTAAAAACACATAATAACAATTAAGCAACTACTTGTACATAACAGTATACTACTATGCTTTGTACTACTACTAGCTATGAACCGTAGCATCCCAAAAACCAGGAGAGCGTCCTGGCGCCCATGTTAGCAGGCGGCACCTTCTCCAGCCCAGTGATCATGTACTGCTGCTGCTTCTTCCTCTTCTTCTTCTTGGTGTGAATTACGGTGCCCCTCACCGTCACCTCCTTCTTCCCGAAATCCACCATGTAATCCAGCAGCCCTGCTAGACGAGATCAATACACACCGATAACACATCAGCACGATATCGCAGCGAACATCAGTGATTAAAATGAGATGTCAGTTGGATCCTCACCGTTCATCTTGGTGACGACCTTGGTGACCCGCTGTCGGCAGTGGGAGCAGCCCATGTTGGCGCTCATCACCACCACCTGCACCTGCATCCGTTGCAGACGTATTCAGAATCCCATTAAACTTCCGCCATCAACATCCGCACTGGCTAATTAAGCATCATCAACTCGGCACCAATATGTTTGCATCGCTTCTACGCAATTAAGCAAAGGGACCGGCAACCAGCTAGTATATGTCAACACATTCTGCAGCTAAGCCACTGATCGATGTACTACGTACTAGCTGAATTTTTAAGTCTTGGTTAGGCCTTGACTTGATTATTAGCTATACGGACGGTGGTTAATTGTGGATGGTTAGCTACTAGTACTTGAGTGGTGGTAGCGGCAACTGGCAACCTGGCCCACTCTATAGTTAAAGAATATTAGAGCTACGTGCTAATTGCAATCCATGTATGCGTCCCTCTCACCTAACCATTCTATCTTGACCACTTGCCACTTGAAAAATTCTGTCCCTCGTTCTGGTCACCACATGCACTGCTGCAAGTACTAGCCAGGAGCAGTTGTTCGTTTCCATGGCATGGTCTGATAAGTTAATTTAAGCTGCTGCTGCTGCTGCTTGTTGTATACTCATCACGTGCGGCGCTTGTGATACGTATGATACCTCCAGCGATCAAGGACAACCTTACATGCATAGAGCATGGTAGAGCGAGGGCAGACGCATGTGGCCCAGTGGTGCATCTCGTACCTTAATGTCGGGTGCCGGCCGTAATAATAAAAACGCAAAGATGACACAAACATCTTAACGGTTTCATTTTTCACCAGAAGAACATCTTAAACTAGCTAGAAGCATGCTAGCTAGAGACATAGAGAACATATGCATGTCTACATCCATGACTACATGTATAGGTGTGTCTTTATTATACATGCAGTGTATGTATATACGCCGTCCCCATCCCCATGTGTTATTGTTAAACAGGCACATTGCCATCCAACCTAATAATCAATTAAGAGCTCTTAACAGTCTTATATCGATCGTGGATAGGGATCGTTTTATTCTGTATTTTCACCTAAGGAGTACTTCACCCACATGTCAAGCATTTGTACTCTAATTAAAATACTGTTTCTTCTCCTGTATGTATATGTTCTATGCAGCCACATGTGCAGGGGTGTTGGGTCAAAACTGTGCACCCTGGCTGGCTGGCTAGCCAGCTGACGGTGAAATGCTTTTGTTTGACTGACCGGATCAACCAAATTGTGGGGACGGCAATGTTTCATTCAGATCCGCAGAGTGAGTTAAAATTTGCATGGCTCAACGTCAGCAACGCGTGCACACGCGTATATATAAAAAATGCATTCAAAGATGCTTAGCAAGGTACTAGCATGTTTGTGATAGGAACGGACGAGTGAATAGATGCGTTTCCATTATTTAAGCCCCGCATACATGAAGATATTTGTGTCTGCAGGTCAAAGGGAGCCTCATTCTGCATAGCATGTGCCGTATTTGACCGGGAAAATACGGAGCAGGAAGGAATCTACGGAAGGTAATGAGCCAGAGGCAAGGCAGAGGCAGGGGGATGTTCTGAGCCAGATCGAGAGGGGAAGAGGCATTTGTTTGACCGGTAGTACCTTGTATTAATGGGAAAGAATCTGTTTGCTGATCGAGCCTGCTACAGTGATGTGACCGTGACTTGTTCCCGGTTAACGGCTCTCTAATGGACGCACGTGATGTTAGGTCAAGATCCAAGAAAGACACATCAAAAATCCAGTCTTAATCTTAGCTTAGGAATCACATACCTAACCTAATGGCAGCAGCAAGCAAGCACACATGGCGTCCATGGCCACCGGTTTTCCTATGGCAATTTCAGCTACACCTCTGCGATTCCAAGAGCAAGAGGGGGTCTCTCTAATGGAGGCACAACCGACACCTTGATTGCTCATTGCAGTGTTGCTAGCTACTCACTACAGTTGCTTGACGCACGCGTAGCGACGTGTCCGTATGAGACCGTCAGACTCTCACTGCAGCTCCGTGCGGATGCAGGTGGCTGTTCATTTGTCCCTTTCTGAGTTGGAGGAACAAGGTGAGATCATTCTGATCTCACCACTTGTGTTTCTGCTTCTAGCGGTGGTGCAGTGCGGGTTAAACAAAACAAAGTAAAATGTGGAATTGATGGGTTGATTGATGCAGTGCCTCCTCTCTCTTTCTACCTTTATGATGATGTATAAAAAGTTTAGCGGCAAAAGGTGATTGGAAATGAGAGGGGGACCGTGAGTATCCAAGGAGTAGATAAACAGTCACTCACTCACACACTTCAATGGGGCTGCAGACAGGGGACGGGGAACACACAATATGGGAGGACTGAATGCAGGACACGGGTACTATATAGAATAGTGGGCATCCAAGGAGGGCTAGGGTAGCTAGTGCATATTGACAAATGGGAGTGGAACCAAGAGATTGATTCCAATGTGCATGCCACTCACAACGACTCCATTTCCTCATGGGGAAGAGCAAAGGAATCAGGAAAAGAAGCAGGCAATATAGGAGGAAACTACTGATGATCTGTGAGACTGACACATTTGACATGCTCCTTTTGACACCGGAGAAGGAGAGAAAAAAGAGAGAAGAACAAACTTGAAGAAAACATGACCAGACTATGATCGGAGCTGGGATAGCAGAGCCGCTAGAGATTCCATGGCTGTGATCAAGCTTGAGAGAGGGGGAGAGGGAGGGAGATCATACCGAAGGGAGGGAGAGGTCCTCCACGAGCCTCAGAGCCTGGTGCTGCTTGACCGCCGTGGTGCCGCCGTCGCTCATGGTCGACGTTGCATCTGATCCACCCCTGCTCCTGCTCCTCCTCCTGCTTCCACTCCCTGTGTCATCTTCTTCCCCTGCACGCTCCATGCTGCCTCTTCGCACCCCTTTGGGTTTGGGTGGGTCGGAGCTTCCTCTCCCTCCCTCTCCAACAAGACTTTCTTTCTCGTAGCTATGCCTTGTCGTCTGAAGGAGAGTAGAAAAGCACCCTCCTCTTTTATACTAGTCGGTCCTGGGGAAGAGAACAGAGAGGAAGAGGAACAACCAACAGCTTAGGGCCGGAGACCGCTCACAGGAAATCCAAGTATTTATTTTAATCCTACCTGGATAAAATTAGGCGGGGAATGGAAGGTGAACACCAGCAATCACAAAAGTGACACCATCAAATGGTATTCTACTTGTCTGATGGCAAATCATTTGCAAAGACAGCCAGTCCCATTGGGTGACTGGGATATAATGACAGTTTGCTGGTGGGATCTCCAATTCTGTGGAGGTGGCCCCACTTTCCACTTCGTATTGGATTCCTTCTGCACTTTTAACCATTTGTCAGCCATATATATGTAGAAACAAACAAGCCACCATGGCAGAGAGGTTACTTGCAGTGCTCTCCAGTCCGGAGGTGTTAACAACAAGCAAGGCAGGTAAAAAAAGTCACAATTTTATGTTTCGGTAAGGAGTAAAATGGTCAAAATGGAAGGTGAAATATAATGATGACAGTTCAACAGCACAATATGCAGTAAAGAGACGTCCATAGATCATGTACGGTTCTTTATATTCCCATTAGAATATTGTATTTGTACAATGATACACGGCAGAGAACTTGCTCGTTGGCACCTTGCAGCGTGGAGATAAAAAATGCAATCCGTAGGGCGGGCATTGTAGATCAGAAGGAGCCGGTCAAAAGAAACAAAATGTTTTCAGTAGTATATAAAAGAAAGAATCAAAGTGCTCATTAGGTATGCTACACCCCCTAGGTATCTCAAATGTCGTTTAGCATGAACTGGTTATACAGCCACATCCTTAAACTTGCATAGGAAAAAGGTTCTGATTAACAAAGATCAAACTACACGAATATTTGAGTGGGCAGAGAGGAGCTGTCGCTCCCTCAAACCACAGAACTAGAGCAAGAAAAAGAACAAGATAATCCCTCGGTCAAAAGAAACAAAATGTTTCATCAGTAATATAAAAGAAAGAACCAAAGTGCTCTTTAGGTATACTGCCCCCTAGGTATCTCCAATGTCGTTTACTATGGACTACTATCACATCCTTAAACTTGCACATGAAAAAGGAACCGAATAAGAGATCAAACCACGCGTTTTTCAAATGAGTAGGCAAAGAGGAACTATCATCCTCTCAAACTCCGGAACTAGAGCAAGAGAAAAACAAGATCATCACTCGCATGCATTCAATGCCCACCCACACCGAAAGAGTAGTATTAGTATTGCTTGAATCGACAAATAAGTCCTCTTAATTAGGTTGTTGTGCTAAACGGCAAAATACAGCTTTGAGAGACAAATCTCAACTATACAGCTTGAAATTCGAACAAATAGAGCTACCACAACTCATTCTTGATAGCTTATAGCATCTGAGTGTTGACATATACAAAGGAACATTCATAATGATAAAAGGATGCCTAGAAACGGACTAACTAATAGGTTTGAAAACCGACAGTCTTAAAACCGTACTACCTCCGTCCGGAACTACTTGTCGCTCAAACGGATGTATCTAGATGGAGGGAGTATGAAACAAGTCAAAGTGCACAGGGGAAGTTCAGAAATGCGCAAGAGTGCTTCACGTAAAAACCAAGGGGTGTTTCTAACATTCTTCACATTCTTCGTCTCACCTACCTCCCCTTCCTGAGCACGCTAGTGACCAAGATTGCACTTTCAAGTTTCAACATCAGTTAGGACAACAATAATTTCCACTTTGAGCCTTACCACACAATGTGTAGCTTTCCCAAGTGACACTTTCGCCATATTTTTAGGCTGTGATATCGACATGAGGATGGTAGATGAAGCAACTGACCTGTAAACTCGGTTGTTATTACAAGTGTGCAACAGAATGCTTCACGCCTCTCACTGCATCATGAATCTACACATCTTTGTCATTCTTAAGTGCTTTTTAAGCTAGCTGGAAACTAGGAAGCTTTCAGAGGTGCATGTGCGATACAAACACTTAAAAACAGTTGAATCTGACCACATGAAAATAACCAGAACACCATAAATTCGTCTATTGCATGTGCGATACAAACACTTAAAAACAGTTGAATCTGAGCACATGAAAATAACCAGAACACCATGAATTCGTCTGTCTCTGTCATTCTTAACTATTTCCCAAGCAAGTTGCAGGGCAGGAAACTTCCGGCTTGTGTCTAAGAATACTTGAAACTAGCTGTATTTTAAGCACAAGAAAAACACATAGATCATGACTGGCCAAAACTTATTCCGATACTACCAAGTTAAAAATCAGGGGAGTGTATTTGGACGTATTGGAAACTAGTTGCGTACTTCCAATGAGAACAATGCAGTGAACGCCATAAAGTCTTGTTGACAAAAGGACATTTAGATCACCATGGTATCTAATTTAAGCACGTACGTTCCACGAAAGGACCACAAAATACAGCTTATCCTAGCCTATCATTTCCTTTGGATGGACCAAGGTACAAGGCTGAAACCAAGCAAAAGAAAACAAGCACACTGGAATTGGGTAAAATCCCAGTGTTTACGGTTTAGTTATTCAGTTAGATGCCGATGGTTGTACTGCAAGGGTAAATATCACATTAATGATATAAGCATGAACAGAAATTGCTTGAAGTAAAGATAATCATCACGTACCAAACCAGGCTTACAAGTAATGCAAATGGCAGCAGCAAGAAAGCAATATTTGGCTCATCCCAAAGGTCAGCTGAATTTGATTGGTACTAGTATGATAATCGAGCATAGCAAATCCTATATGATGATGCTTAAACTGCTTAAGCAACTGCGTAAGGGGGGCATCACAAGACGTCATTCAATTGTCTATAGTTTTGCAAATCTCACTTCTTGATACGGAGACTTGCCATATTATAATCATGATAGAAGCACTGGTAGAGATATTCTAGATGACCTCATACATAGAGAGCATTCCCTCTTTATTGGTTTGTGATTGTAACTTTGCTTTCTTAGGCACCAACGCAACATCAGCAGATCTCACAAACATCAGATCAGCTTCCAACCATTCATCTACCTTTACGTTCCATCACAGTAAAAAAATTAATTAGTAGTGTAACCGATGGGGTTCCCCGTTCAAAGAACTCTAAACAAGAAGCAACCAGAAGAACAGCAGGATCAGAGAAAAGATATCCCCAACTAGGAACCTGTTAGTAGCATCTATCAGTAGCAGTAAAAATGGAAAGGACAGTTAAATGGCACGACAAAGCAAAGTTTTACAGAGGCTGTGTAGCTTAAAACAAAACAAAAAATCAGCTCTAGTTAAGATGCCATGTCATATGCTGTTTCCAGGGTGGTCCAAGTTACAGTATATCAAAGAATGTTTCATGTTGCATATTTTGTGTTTGTCATAAAAAAAAACCAAGCTCCATGTTTTACCGCGTCAGTTCTTGTCTACCGTTGGTAAAAACAGTGGGGAGAAGACAGACCCATAGCAAAAGGATGGTACAATGAAGGAAAAGGTGAACAAACAACCACGTTGACAGTCAAAATATCGAGTTAAGAAAAACAGAGGCAATCGGTCAGTTAAAAATGAAACAACAGGAAAGGGTTGATTCATTAGAATTGCCTAAGCTTCTGCTGCTGTGTTTCCAACTTTCCATGCATGGCCCTAAGAACCATATTATTCAAAACATAATAGAATTATTGACAACAATATTCTGGACGCCGAGGGCAGGCCTAGCGCAGTGGTGAAGTCCTCCCCACTTGTGCCAAGAGGTCCTGGGTTCGAACCAGCCTCCTTGTGTGGGAGCTTCTATGCACTGGGTCTGTCCATCAGCAGATCTCACACACATAGACATCGTTGTCCATCCACACCAGATCAGAGCGGAGATATCCCCAACTCGAAACCGGCTAGTAGCATCTAGTAGCAAGCAGTGCAGTGAACGCGATAAAGTCTTGTTGACAAAAGGATATTTAGATCACTAGATCAACATAGTATCTAATTTGATGGCGTACCTTGCACAAAAGGACCATAAAATACAGTACTTATTCTAGCCTATCTTTTCCTTTGAATGGACCAAAGTACAAGGCTGAAATTGAGCAAAAGAAAACAAGCAACCTGGAATTCGATAAAAATTACAGTGTTTAAGGGTAAGCGTTTCATTTAGAAACCAATGGATGCACTTGAATGTTAATATTGCCGTGGTGCTATAAGCATGGCATAAATTGCTTAAAGAGAAGACATTCATCAAGTACCAAAAAAGGCTTACAATTGAAGCAAATGGCAGCAGCAAGAAAGCAAAATTTGGCCCATCCAAAAGATCGACTGTATTTGGTCAACTGTATTTGATTAGTCCTATTACAATAATCGAACAAAGCAAATCCTATATGCCGATGTTTAAACTGCTTAAGCAATTGGGTAAGGGTGGTATCACAAGACGTCATTCACTTGCCTGTAGTTTTGCAAATCCCATTTCTTGATACAGAGACTTGCCATATTATAATCATGATAGAAGCATCGGTAAAGGTATTCTGGATGACCTAATACAGGAAACATTCCCAGGCCTCTTTATTGGTTTGTGATTGTAACTTATCTTAGGCACCAACGCAACATCAGCAGATCTCACAAACATCAAATCAGCTTCCAACCATTCATCTACCTTTTATGTTCCATCGTGGTAAAAAATTAATTAGCAGTGTAATCAATGGGATTCCCTGTCCAAAGAGCTCTCAACAAGAAGCAACCAGAAGAACAGCAGGATCCGGGAGAAGATATACCCAACTAGGAACCTGCTAGTAGCATCTAGACGAATATTAGTAGTGGAAATGTAAACATAACAAAAGTTCAACTCTAGTTTTACAGGACAAGGCCAAAGTTTTACAGAAGCTATGTAGCTTAAAACATAACAATAGTTCAACTCTAGTTCAACAATTTTGGCACAAAAACTATAGTAAGATGCCATGTTAATTGATTTCAGGGTAGTCCAAGTTACAGTTTATCAAAGAATGTTTCTTGTTGCATGTTCTGTGTTTGTCATAAAAAAAAACGAGTTCCATGTTTTACTGTCAGTCCTTGTCTGCGGTTGGTAAAACAGAGGGGAGAAGATAGACCCATCCATAGCGAACAGATGGTATAATGAAGGAAAGGGTGAACAAAAAACTCCCTTGACAGATAAACAATCAAGATAAGAACGTAAATAGAGGCACAGATCAGTCAAAAAATGAACCAACAACAAAGGGTTACATTACAACTGGGTAAACTTCTGCTGCTATATTTCGAACTATCAATGTGTGGCCCTAAGAACCTTATCATAATAGAACTATTGACAACAATATTCTCGACGCCCTCGTAGGCTCATAGTACATAGAGAACATTACCAGGCCACAGAATTATCAAGAAGAAGCAACCAGAAGAATAGCAGGGTCAGAGTGAAGATAGCCCCAACTGAGAACCTTTTTTTTTTTTTTGCGGGTGGCCCCAACTGAGAACCTGCTAGTACCATCTACTAGGAAACAGTAATAGTGAACACGGCAACATACAGTTGATGGCATGAGAAGGGCAAAATAATGCTGCAGTGTACAGATACAGAAGCTGAGTAGCTTACATAGCAAGAATTCCTATTCGGTTCAAGAAATTTGGTGGCAACAGCTACAGTAAGACAACACTTCAATTGTTGCTAGGGTAGTCAAAGTTTCGGTTTATCAAAGAATGTTTGGTGTTGCATATTTTAATTTATGGTACGGAATCTTACTTCCATGTTTTAATGTGCCAGTGCTGATCTGCTATTGGTAAAATAGAGGACAGAAGATATAACCATTGCAAAATGATGGTACGATGAAGGAAAGGTGAACAAACAACTCCCTTGACAGATAAAACAATCAAGACAATAGACAAGAGCATAGACAGAGGCAATAATAAATCTATTCAAAATGAACCAAAAGAAAAGGGTTGGGTAAACTTCAGCTGCTATGTTTTGAACTGTCAATGTATGCTCCTAAGAGGTAGGGCACTTGGTTCCAGGTGCCATGACCCTTGTGGTATATCACGCTCTCTGATTTCAATGACAACAAAAGCAGGAACTCGATGGGAAAAGCTGAGCATTTCAGACTTCGAAATCCACCTTGTCAAATGGAAACCTTCCAGTAATGCTCTCTGGAAAAATGATAAACAGCCTTTTACACGAGTCAAGCTGCACACATTAACTCCATTCTCATCAGTATAATCTGAGAGGATCTCAACCATGCGAGGTTCACATTTGTCAATATCAGTGCTATTTAAGGTAATCTTCCAGTTTTTGTACATTGCCCATATTTCCCCTTTCTTCGGGAAGATTCGATAGAAAGACTTCTTTGAACTCCAGTCACACTGTACAGGATGAGAGAAAGCTGATATGTCCTTGTAAGTAGTTTCAATACCAGCTCGAAATACCCCACAAGCAACCGGCAAGCCATCTTCGACCCATCGTATTTCTTCGTTAAGCATTGGATGTGGTTCCAACTTCAACACAAAAACTGTAGCATCTGAAACCACATGGATTATTCTGACATAAGACCTAGGCATCCGATCCCGAGCATCGTACACAGCCCAGATCTGCCCCTCCATAAAATCTTCAGATGACAACTTGTTATTGTAGTTCATCACTCCTTGCTGGGAAATACCTGAACCTAAATTGCTAGTTGAAGCGCTGGAGAATTGCGCCATAGCAGCTTCATGAAAACCATTTGTATCACTATGCAAACCTGAGAGTGGGGACAAAGGAGTCACACTTGCCATTGTATTTTGATGCCGCAGATTTTCTGGTACAATAGAATGTTCAAGCTCCAGGACTATTCCAGCCTCATGAGTAAATCTAAACAAAGGGATCCTGTGAGAAAACATGAGCAGATTGTCACTGCAGACTTGTAATACCTGCTCCCTCCCACTCCTCATGTACCTCTGGAAAACGCTTCTAAATCCGCCTACCTTTACCAAGGGCGCAACTGTACAACCTGAGTCTTCTGAATAACTGGTAAGAATTTCTACAACAGAAAAGGCACTCTTCTTCCGCATTTCAGGATTATTGCACCACCCAATGTCCCAGTCACTGTAGATGGCCCATGCTTCTCCTTGCCGGGGAAATACTTCAAGATGCTGATTTAGAGTATCACCAGATATTTCGTGGGAGAACATACTTATAGAAGATAGCGATATTTGCCGTTCTTCCGCAATGAAGGTTCCACAGACGAATGGCAAGCTTGCACTTAACCAGTTCTTCTCTTCATGAGATTGCGGGCATGGTTTGAACCATGATACATATAACTGCATCTTATCTGTCAAAACTTCATGTATCCGTGCATATCTGCGAGGAAACTTCTCCCAGTCATACCCTGCCCAGATCTGGCCAGTAGCAAATTGCTGTATCAACCTGTCCTCCTCAAAGTTATGATAGTCATACTGTTGACTAGAGCAGGGGTCATCTTGCATGGCATCTGACAGATCAGCAAAGCAGCCGTCGGGATCTTCCTCCGACGAGGACACCGAATACACGTCCTTCTCCCATACACTCTTAAGCTTCTTGTCTGCATGGTTTTCCTCATGCAACTCGAACTCGCCATCATCACCTAGAAAGCAATGGTCGGTCCTCTTGGTTTTGGAAGAACTAGCCACGTTTGAACAATTTCCTGCATCCAAAAATGGCCGGTCAATCTGCCGAACATGCTTCGTGTCCACGCTTTTTACTCTATCCAGGTCAGGATTTGCGCCGAGAGGAGTTGCTGACCCATCGACATGCATCCGTTCGGTCAGCGAAATGGGGTCACGCCGCAAGTCAGCGTGAGCACTGCTGAACGCACCTACTGCCATCTGCTTGACCGAACCCCCCGCCGTGTTGCTCGAGTCGAAGCTGGCCCTCTTGGCCGGGTCGGACAGCACCTTGTAGGCTTCGTTGACGAGGCGGAGCGCCAGGTCGGCGCCGGGGAGGGCGTCCCGGACGGGCTCCAGCTGGGCCAGGAGAGCCCTGTGCCGCGCCTCGATGGCGGCGGCGCCGTCCCCGGGCAGGACCTGGAGGGCCCGGTACCAGTGCGGCGGGCGGCCGGCGGGGGCGGCGCAGAGGACCTCGAGCACGGCGAGCATCTCGACTGCGCCGTCGAGGCCGGGGTTGGTCTGCAGCGTCTCCAGCAGCAGCGTCCTGGCGCCGGTGTAGTCCCCGCCCCGCATCCTCGCCGCGATTGCCTCCCGCGCCGCCTCGCCGTCCCCATCCTCCATCCTGCAGCCAGAAATCCTCGTCACAACCGAATTTGATCCCCGCATTCGATCTCACCCGGAACAGGGGTGGGAAGCTCACCTGCCGCGCCCACCGGCCGGGACGGGAGACGAATTCGAATCGAGGGATCCCTGAACCCTAGTGCGGCGGCGATTTCCACCGAGATTTGGTGTTTGACTCTTCGGCGCTGCTACGGCGAGCGCAGCGACTTCCCCAGTGGCGGTGATCCCGCTCGAGCTCTACAACTTCACTCTGTGGCCTACGGTGTGGCGGCGACCCCACCGCTCCCCTCGTGGGCCAGGCCTCCCCAGAGGGAGAAGAGAATGGGCTGGCAGTTCGGAATGCTTGTTTGTACAGACTCCGGGCCGAATAGGCAGAAACACGAATGGCCCGGCAGAGGAAAAGGAGGTCCAGTCGCTCGAAGATGCAAAGCACGCACCCACAATGTTATTACTCAAAAAAAATGTCTCAAGAAAAACACACACGCACAAAAAACAAAAACAAAACGCATGCACGGGACGAGATTTTTTTTCTATATAAAAAGAAAATACCCTCGTAGTTAGTCCTCTGTCGGCGATCTTAGCATCGATGAGAGTTTTTCCCAAGTGATTTTCTTACCAGATCGTCGCCTGCTCCGCGGGTGTCAAGGAAGACGTGAGCCTTTATGCGGGGATCGTGTTGTTAGTTCTGAAACCCAATATGGTGGTTGAGGCTCCGGGCTCGTCACAGCCAAAGGCCAGGGGTGCAAGTTTTGATCTGGTGGAGATGTTGAAGCTATGAACTTACATGATGAAGAGTGGATGTTGATGTCATGGGAAAAGAGGAGGTCGGGCAATTCGAGTGGGAGGATAGATGGCTCGCGATCGCTCGTGTTAACACAAACAGACCCTTCGGCTCAGATGCGCTATTCAAAAAAATATGAAATTTGCGTGGAGTCTCACTCAGACAAAAGTTTCAAGAAGTAGGGGAGAACGTATTCATTTTTCCAACCGAGAAAGCTAAATTTCTGCCGACTGGTCGTTAGCAACAGGCATGCACGCTTCCATCATCGTCTGTCGTTGGCTCATTTTTTCAAAAAAATACGCGAACAGGAATCAAACCCTGTGCCTGCAGACATGCTTCTGAGTTTTACTATACCTGGTGACCATCTCAGCCAACCACATGTTCTGTTTGGAATTGGGCTAATACAGTAGATACGTGATTACCGCGAGCAGGCCACTGCTATGGTGCAGCCCTTCATTTGTTTTTCTTTTGTTAGGAACTAGCTGGGTGACCCGCGCATTTGTGCGGCTAGATTTAGTATATTTTTGTCCTTACTTCCTTATAGGTTTGATACAAATTGACTGATAACTTATATTCAATTTTGTTCTTGACCAAATTAGCATTTTTTATATCACTTAAAATATAGAAGGATATCATGGCTAAAACTATTTCGTGTTCTTGCTTGAAATAAATCTTTGTCCACAAATATTTTGTAGGCATTTTCTCCAAGAAATAATTATGAAATCTTCACCCACCAGTCTTCAAGCTGGCCACACTGTAATGAAGGTTTTGAATTAGTCTAATGCTTTGCTTTTAAATGCTTCCAAGCATTGCCACCTTTCAGTTATTCCTCTGAAGTAATGTAACCTATGACTTACACCATCTAAAGTTACGGACACATTTTCTCCCATTCACTACCATGATAGGTTGGCCGCTTTGATGGTGTCCACGTCATTTTGTTGAGACTCGTTTTACATAACACGATATTTAACTTATTTACTCAGTGTTGTCATAACTTTTTTTTCTTTCTATCTGAGCCAATCACGATCTGCATGGACATATAGGAATATCTGTTAGTGCAACAAAACTATTTCGTAAAATACTCTCTTTTCACCCACTCTGATCATAGCTTACTATTTTTATCATGGCATGATCCTTCCGCCGACTTTTTCCATTATAGGGAACCTCAACCAACTTAATTATTGCATCTGACATGTTTTTGTTTCCAACTTCCATTATTGTAGACACAATGACATTTTTGTACGATGATATTATACATACTGCACAGAGGTTTGTCTTTCTATTATTTTTTGGTCTCTATCACCTCCTGCGACTGTTTTGGTAATCCAATTCTTTAGGTCTGAAGTTTAGTCATAGATTTATTATCACTTTGTGAAGGACATAGAATGAAATTGTCTCGCGTCCAACTCTCTCCAAGTAGGGGATATTAGTTGACTATTAGGCACATACAAAAAATGTATAGTGGGAAGAAATTGCAGCCGAAATACATTATTGAAGAACCTATTTAGCATTATTTGTGGCAACCATAATTTTAATTTTATTTCATTCATTGTGTTTTTTGGAGGGACTAATACATCATGACTTTGCATTGATAACATTGGAAATAGGAAATGGTTGTAGAGATGAGGTGCACCCGGAGGAAACATTATCTACTTTGTTGGAAATTGTTGGGTTAAACTTTTTAGTTCATTAGTATAGAATTTGTATATGTGATATAAATAGACTGCAAGCATTATGGTATGCTTGTGAAGTAGAAGACTTCAGGATTATACTTATGTTATTTTTCAATTCCAAGTAATTGGCTTATATCTTTCCACCAATAATGTTTTAGATTTGCTTGACCATCTAATATGATGTAGTTTTTATTGTCTATTCTCTCCCATTATCATTCTCAAGACACAACTAAAACAAAGTGTTAGGTTTTTTAAGAAACAAAGTGTTATATTTTACATGGATAATTTATTCGAATATTAATTGTTGCACCCATAACATCGTTAAATTTTCCATTCTCTTGTGCTATAGTCATGACTCGCACACATAGCTGATTGGCCTCACTATGCCAATTTGTGCTTTCCACCAATAATGTTTTAGATTTGCTTGACCGTCTAATATGATGTAGTTTTTACTGTGTGTTCCTTCCCATTATTGTTCTGAAGACACAACTAAAACAAAGTGTTAGATTTTTTTTGAAGCAACAAAGTTTTATATTTTACATGGATTATTCATTCAAATATTAATTGTTGCACCCATAACACCATTATTTCTTTCTTTCTCTTGGGCTATACTTATGATTCACACATATAGCTGGTTGGCCTTCTTTTTCCCTACTGTCTAACCCGGACATGCATGCATGTTAATTTATCTTGTGTCTAGCATATATCCTGCATATAAAGCGGATCCAACTAATATGCGTGCTTTAGCTACCTGGCCGCTTGGCGTACTCTGCTGCTTCAATGGGGCCTGCGGATTCATCACAGCTCTAAGCATCAGGTGATCGGCCATGCTGTGCTGATGTAGCACTCACAAAAAAATGATGTGCTGATATATATTCATGTAATATAGTGCAGCTTTGACTGGCCGCCCTGGTGCCCGTTTTGAAGGAGTCCATGGACTTACACTTGTGCACTAATTGGATTAGAATATGCTAATGCCATGTAGACCTGTCAAGCAATTCACGGCTGTCCTGCATGGCCGTTTGAAAGGAGTCCAATAGTGCTACGTCTGTACTAATTGGATTAGAATAAGCTTGTGCCATGGGGTCCGTCACGATTTTCCTTAATTCTAGGTTTTCATGTTTTTTTTCTTTCCAAGGACGACGTGTTAGAACTTCTTGGACGCCAACACGTGACATGTCAAATTACTTGTACGTAATAATATTTGTATGTAACGCTATATTTTTAAATCTCAACCGTTAATTCCTAATATGTATGATCAAGATAATTTAATCTATGTGGACAAACGTGATGGCTTGTTTGACTTCCGTCTTAAGTATATAATAGATTGGTACTGCTCGGATTTTGTTATACTTCTATAGAGAATGCATTTCCGATTTTTCTTTCACTCATGAATCATTTTGTGGTTCACTTCTTGATGGAAGTAGGCATCCCCACGAGCACTCCGATTATGCCGAGAACAATGTTGGTGATGGGATCAAAGAGGATTCTACATGAGTTGCACTTGGACAGGTGGGGGATGTTGGCAAAGGAAAGGTGGCGCATCGTATCATGATAGAATCCAAGCAAATCTTCATAGTAATTTGGTGAGAGGGGGGTCATCATAGGAGGGAAGACTATATGTAGTTCCAACATAATAATTATGTAGTCACCGGGTTGTAGTTATCAACATGGTTATTTTTATAGTTACCAAGTTGTATATGTTATAGAAACATGATTATTGTAGACAGACTTACCCATTATTTGGTTACAAAAAATCGTTGAAAACATACCTTGGCAACTATTTGTGTAAATAACATGATAATATAGTCTACCGAACCTGATAATTTAGATGCAAACACCACGATAAATTTGACCCGTGAGAAAAAGTTGTTGAAAACATACCACCGATAACTTATAAGTAATAGCATGGTAAGATACGTCCCCTGACCTAATAATTTAGGTACAAACACCGCGATAACTTTGACCCATGGAAAAAAGTTGTTGAAATTAAAACATACCACCAATAACTTCTAAGCAATAGCATGATAATATACGCCCTCGGACCTGATAACTCAGGTACAAACACCACGATAATTTTGACCCAGAGAAAAACATATTAAAAACATACAACCAATAGTTTTTTGTGTAAATAGCATGATAACATAGGCTCACGGACCGGATAACTTAGATACAAACACCACAATAACTTTGACCCGTGGAAAAAAAGTTGTTGAAAACATACCACTGATAACTTCTGTGCAAAAGTGTGATAATATACGCTTTCCGGACCTAATAACTTAGGTACAAACACCACGATAACTTTTGACCCGTGGAAAAAAGTTTTTGAAAACATACTCTATAAATAACATGGTAACACAGGCTGCCAGATCTGATAACTGATGTACAAACACCACGATAATTTTTGACTCATGGAAAAAAGTTATTGAAAACATACTCTGTAAATAACAGGGTAACACAGGCTCCCGAACCTGATAACTTATGTACAAACACGACGATAATTTTGACCATGAAAAAAGTTGTTGAAAATATACGCACAACTAAGTTGATAACTTACTTAGTCCAGGTGTGATAAATTTTGACCGAGAGGGGGAGGGACTTGTTGAAAAACACCCTTCGGTAATTCATGTGTGAATATCATGGTAATATACACAAAACAGAGTTGATAAACTTAGTTAGTTTAGGCTTGATAACCTTTTGACCGAAACAAATTGTCGAACCATACCAACATGAGATCTAGTTTCAAAGGCCTTGTCGCTACGATTTTATGTGAAAATGGTTTTTGTACCAGAGCGGCTGTTTGAGTTACAAAATATTTTAACTTTTTGTGGAATTCTCCCTGGTGTTAGCATTTTCCGTTTTCTAGGGCGCATGCATGTGCATGTGGGGAGAAGGTCGAAGAAACCATTTTTTATGCCTCGGTAATTTCTATGTAAACAACACAATAACTTACGCTCAACTAGCATGATAACTTGCGTCGCACATGCGTGGTAAATTTTTATCTGAAAAAGTCGTCGGAACATACTAAAATGGGATCTAGTTTCGAAGATCTCGTCCTGATGAATCTTTTATGTGAAAACAGTTTTTTGATCAAAGCGACAGTTTGCGGTACAAAACATTTTGAAGTTTCAAAATAGGGAGAATCTAGGATAACATCATAGTTTTGTCATCTAGTGCATATATGCATGTGCATGCTACGTCTTGAGCTTGCGTTGGTTTTCCTTGAAGAGGAAAGGGTGATGCAGCAATAGTAGCGTAAGTATTTCCCTCAGTTTTTGAGAACCAAGGTATCAATCCAGTAGAAGGCTCCTCAAAAGTCTCACGCACCTACACAAACAAACAAAGAACTCGAAACCAACGCAATAAAGGGGTTGTCAATCCCTTCAGGGCCACTTGCGAAAGTGAGATCTGATAGAGATAGTTTGATAAGATAAATATATTTTTGGTATTTTATAATATAGATAGGAAAAATAAATATGCAAATAAAAGTAGATTGAAAGCTTATATGATAAAAGATAGACCCGGTGGCCATAGGTTTCACTAGTGACTTCTATCAAGATAACATAAGTATTATAGTGGATGAACAAATTACTTTCGAGCAATTGATAGAAAAGCGAATAATTATGAGATTATCTAGGCATGATCATGTATATAGGCATCACTCGTTCGTGACAAGTAGACCGACTCCTGCCTGCATCTACTACTATTACTCCACACATCGACCGCTATCTTGAGTAAAAGTATTACTGTGGGTGAACAAATTACTGTCGAGCAATTGATAGAAAAGCGAATAATTATGAAATTATCTAGGCATGATCATGTATATAGGCATCACGTCCGTGACAAGTAGACTGGCTCCTGCCTGCATCTACTACTATTACTCCACACATCGATCGCTATCCAGCATGCATCTAGAGTATTAAGTTCATAAAGAACAGAGTAACGCATTAAGAAAGATGACATGATGTAGAGGGATAAACTCATGCGATATGATATAAACCCCATCTTTTTATCCTCGATGGCAACAATACAATACGTGCCTTGCTGCCCCTGCTGTCACTGGGAAAGGACACCGCAAGATTGAACCTAAAGCTAAGCACTTCTCCCATTGCAAGAAAAATCAATCTAGTAGGCCAAACCAAACTGATAATTCAAAGAGGCTTGCAAAGATAACTTAATCACACATAAAAGAATTCAGAGGAGATTCAAAATATTTCTCATAGATAAACTTGATCATAAACCCACAATTCATCGGATCTCGACAAACACACCGCAAAAAGAGTTACATCAAATAGATCTCCAAGAAGATCAAGGAGAACATGGTATTGAGATCCAAAAGGAGAGAAGAAGCCATCTAGCTAATAACTATGGACCCGAAGGTCTGTGGTAAACTACTCACAACTCATCGGAGGGGCTATGGTGTTGATGTAGAAGCCCTCCGTGGTTGATTCCCCCTCCGACGAAGCACCGGCGAAGGCTCCAAGATGGGATCTCGCGGATACAGAAGGTTATGGCGATGGAATTAGGTTTTCGTTGTCACCTTTGATGTTCTCGGGGTACGTGGGTATATATAGGAGGAAGAAGTAGGCCAGTGGACGCCCGAGGGGCCCACGAGATAGGGGGCACGCCCAGTAGGGGGGGCGCACCCTCCACCCTCGTGGCCGCCTCGACTGCTTCTTGATTTGCACTCCAAGTCCTGTGGATCACGTTCGTTCCAAAAATCACGCTCCCGAAGGTTTCATTCCGTTTGGACTCCGTTTGATATTCCTTTTCCTTCGAAACACTGAAATAGGCAAAAAAACAACAATACGGGCTGGGCCTCCGGTTAGTAGGTTAGTCCCAAATATGATATAAATGTGTAAAGTAAAGCCCATAAACATACAAAATGGGTAATATAATAGCATGGAACAATCAAAAATTATAGATACGTTGGAGATGTATCAGTGCACATGAGAATAAAAATTGGAAGACCATCTTTTTATACCTGGTATTTCCTATGAAAACATCTTGGTAACTGTGTGTCACAGTTGTGATAACTTACGTAGCACATGCGTGGTAAGTTTTTACCTAAAAAAAGTCATCCAAACATACCAACATGGGATCTAGTTTCGAAGGCTTCGTCGCGACAAATCTTTTACCTGAAGACAGTTTTTCAATATGGTCAATGGTTTGAGCTACAAAACATTTTGAATTTTTAATCTCCAAAAAGAATTTGCTGACATCATCAGTTTCATTTTTTTGCGTGCATGTAATTAGGAGATTCTAATTAAATATGGATTGATGGAAACACACATAGAAAAGCATGCATGCATGCATGCATGGGAGGTCGCGGGAGGAAGATAGAAATGATTGGTCGGATCGTGCAGATCTGTTGCTTAATGTCTAGTTGACTGGATGTTAGCACAATCCTTTTCCAAATGTATTTGTTTGGGGGAATGGAAGGAGGTGGTTCATGGAGGACCTTGGATTTTTCCAAGGGTATAGGACGTTCATTGGGGATTATGATGATATGGCGGATCCCGAGTCGATCGTGCTTGATGGTTTGTATGTTTAGGCCCGGATATCCAAGGTCCCTGATCTCTATTGTCATGTTTTGGTTGTTGACCACTAACCCATTGGCTTGAAGGATCAGAAAGGTGAAAGAGGTGCAGCTAAGGCCATCACTGTATTAGGAAGGAGATTATGTACGAGTTCGTGGCTAAGTCCTGACTGCGAAGCCCTTCACTTGTTTCGCGTGTCTCACAAATGAGGGGGGAGAATGCTTGTAGAGTATGAGATTATGTGGCCAGAAGGTGACCAAGACTGTTATTTGGATTTCAAAGGGAGAAGATTCCACCGAGAAGATCAATAGAATGTTCATGGTTATTGTTCTCAAGGTATTAAAACCCACTTTTTTGTCTCAATATCGGCCTATTAGCTTTGGCAACATGATGTTTAAAATTGCTTTCTGAAAATTAGGCTACCCCTAGCAAGTGGCCATATTTTCCGTGCATGACATTGATGAAAATGTACATCGTGAATTTAATCCAGATTGGTTTGATTTGAATGCAAAAGTCCCAAACAAAAAGGAAAAATGTATGCACATTCTTTGTTATTTTACATGTATTTTCCTCATTCCTAAATAAAAAATGTGTGTTCCATTACAAAAGTTTTAGTATCCAAATTTGAGGGAATTTCAACCCTAGGGATTTTACCCTCTTCACCTTGATAACAAATTCAGACATGATAGAAACTTCAAGCAAGCAAACAAGCAAATAAACAAAAAGGCAAGCAAAAGGGCAAACGAAAAATATTTTTATGTTTTTTGTGAAACAATTTTAGAAGTGAGGGCGAAGAAAATGAGAGGCAAATGACAAATAAAGTAAATATGAGTAGATGATAGTTTGTGTGCACGTAACTGATAGGTTTTGGTGATGTCTCCTTGGCAACAGCGCTAGAAATTCTTCCTCCTACACGCGAGTTGTGTTGATATTTCCTCGAAAAGGAGAGGATGAAACAATACAATAAAGATAAGTATTTTCATCAGTTAAGAACCAAGGTTATCAATCTAGTAGGAGAATCACACAGAACATCCTTAGCAGCACATACACACATAAAAGTAAATACTTGCACCCAACCCAAACAAGGGGTTGCCAATCTCTTGACGGTTAATTGCAAGGATCAAATCTCGTAGTGATAGATAGATAACACAAAATTAAATAAGAGTAAATAAATTGCAGCAAGGTATTTTTGTATTTTATATATGATAAAGATATACCCGGGGCTATAGTTTTTGCTGGAGGCTTCTCTCTTAAACATAACATACGGTGGGTTAACAAATTATTGTTTGGCAATTGATACAAAAGTGCATAGTTATGACGATATTCAAGGCAATGGTCATGTATATAGGCATCACGTCCGAGACGAATAGACTGACTCCTGCCTGCATCTACTACTATTACTCCACACATCGACTACTATCCAGCATGCATCTAGAGTATTAAGTTTATAAAGAACAGAATAACACCTTAAGCAAGATGACATGGTGTAGACAAAGAAAACCCAACTAATATGAACAAACCCCATGTTTTTATTCTTAATGACAATGATACAAATACATGTCATGTCTCTTTCTGTCACTGGGATTGAGCACCGCAAGATCGAACCTATTGCAAAGCACCTCTCTCATTGCAAGATAAACCAATCTGGTTGGCCAAACCAAACGGATAGACCGGAGGGAAATACAAAGCTCAACAATCATGCATATAAGAATTCAGAAAAGACTCAAATAATATTCATAAATAATTTGATTATAAACCCACAATTAACCGGATCCCAACAAACTCACCGCAAAAAAGAATAACATCAAATAGATCTCTAAGAACATCGATGAGAACATTGTATTAAAGATCAAACAAAGAGAAGACGCCATCCAGCTACTAGCTATGGACCCATAGGTCTATGTTAAACTACCGATGCACCATCGAAGGACAGCAAGGTTGATGTGGAAGTCCTCCATAATCGATTCCCCAGAGTACCAGAGAATGCCCCTATATGGGATTACGGAAGAACATAGGCTTGTCGCGGCAAAAAAAGTGTTTCGGGTGTCTGTCTGATGCATTGAGAATATTTGGGAATTTATAGAGCTGGAATTAGGTCAAGAGGTGCTACGAGGGGTCCACAAGCCTCGGGGCGTGCCCTGCTGGGTTGTCGCTCCCTCATGGCTCGGCATGTCTTCTCCTGAAGCTTCTAGGGTCCCTTTTGGTCCAGAAAAAAGTCGAAAAACTTCGCAGCGTCTGGACTCCGTTTTATACCGATTTTCTGTAAAGCCAAAAACAAGCAAAAAAACAGCAACTAGCACTAGACACCATGTTAATAGGTTAGTCCCAAAAATAATATATAATTGCATAATAAACATCCAATATTGATGCTATAATAGCATGGAACAATAAAAAATTATAGATACGTTGGAGACGTATCAGCCGTCGCCGGGAGGAGGTGGAGGCCGCGAAGAAGGTGGAGGTGCTCACCAACATGGATGAGGTCGAGCAGGAGGAGGATGAGCTGCATCTCTTCTACGCGCTCGTCCAACTGGCGCCCAGCACCGACTCGTGGGCATCTCCGACAGCGAAGATTAGCTAGGGTAGTATATAGTATTTAGTACGTAAACTTTGTTTTGCATGCTTTGTATAGATCCAGGGGTTGAAATATGAGAGACTCAGGTGCAGAATGGCTAATTTGAGGCGTGACCGATCACTATCCATGGACGGGTTCGGTTGTGTCCACGGATGTTTGAGGGGCCGGATTTGTAAAGTCCGGCTGTAGATGCTCTTAGGATCTGAACCAATCTTCGCCAGAACCTACTTTCATTTCTGTCAACTCAGCATGTACGACAGATGTTGCCCTGTAGTTCAGTCGCTAGTTTTTTTTGCGAAATTCGTGTTGCAAAAAAAATGTTCAGTCGCTAGCTCATTTTTGCGAGGCTTTGTAATCCGTGTTGTAAACTGTTGTTGAGCTGAATATATGATGCTTTGGCGCCCTTCAAAAAATATTAGATTTTGGACGGCATGCATGGCCGTGCACTCCTACTACTCGAAATAAAGAGCTTGCTATCTAAAAACAAAGGCGGCTGCTACAAATAAACCGACTGATTTTCTCGAAAACAGTCGGCTCGCAGGCCGTTGGATCTTTCCCTCGCATCCGTTGGATTGACCAACACACACTGTGCCACAGCGAAGCAACATCACTAGTCATCGCTGAAGCAGCACCACTTAGCTAGCAAGCAGAATCGCGCCCCTTGTCGGCGGAGCTGGGCGTTCGGCAGCGACGGGTAGCACCAACTGCGGCCCGGCGGTGCTCCAACGCAGCCCCGGCGGCCCATTGCAGCTCCGGCGGTGCTCCATTGCAGCCGCAACACCTGCACGTGGTGCTCCAACACAGCCCCGACGGCCCATCGCAGCTCCGGCCATGCTTCAATGCAGCCGTGATACCAGCATGCGGTGCTCCAGTGCAGCACCAACGGTTGCGCCGCAGCTTCGGCCATGATTCAATGCAGCAGCTACATCAGTGTGTAGTGCTCCAGCGCAACACCGGTGGCCCATCACCGTACCACATCCTCGGCAGCACCAAAAACGAGTGGTCGCCCTCCCGCCTACGTCCTAGAAGTGTGCCGAGCGTCACCTTCGCCTGGTCGCAGCACCATGACGGTGACGTGTGGGGCTTCATCCACCTTCAATTGAGGCAAGGATCCAACTGGTGGTGCCTAGTGGTGCACACCATCGCTCCTCTCTGGTTGGCAGCAGCGTCGCTGAGATGGTTGTGTTTCCATAGGAGCTCTCGCACGGGACAGACAGAGGTGGGGAAGGAAAATCTTGTGTGGAGGAAGACGAACGCGAAGAGATAAGCTCGCTGGAGGGGAAACCGGTGGCTTGGTCCCAGGGGCATGTGTCGAGCGCAGCGCGTGGCTTAAGCCTGTGATAAATCAGTCGGTTGATTTCTATACTTCTCCAAAAGCAAAAGCGTGCACGCATGGGACGAGATTTTCTGAAAAAACGCACGGGATGAGACCTTCTGTACCCGTAAGATCCCATCTTGGGGCCTTTTCCGGCATCTTGCCGGAGGGGGATTCGATCATGGAGAGCTTCTACATCAACTATATTGCCCTTTCGATGAAGCGTGAGTGGTCCATAGCTAGTAGCTAGATGGCTTTTTATCTCTCTTTGATCCTCAATACCATGTTCTCCTCATTGTTCTTGGAGATCTATCCGATGTAACATTCTTTTGCAGTGTGTTTGTCGAGATTCGATGAATTGTGGATTTATGATCAATTTATCTATGAATATTATTTGAATCTTCTCTGAATTTTTATATGCATGATTTGATATATTTGTATATCTCTATTCTTCCTTTGTAACTTTGCTAGTGTAGCCTGATTTTTTGAACCTTGGTTTATTAAAACATATATTCTCGCTCGAACTCACAGGTCCTTGGTAGATCTTATTCAAACACTTCTTAATTTGCACCACCCACATGCTTCTATAGAACTTTTTTCTCTTTCCTGTGGTGCTTATGGGAATCTAGAAATGATAATCGATTTGGTAGGAAAGTGGGTGCTCCTATGCATGTTTCCCATGGGACGAAGGCGATAACTTCCAGCCAAAACCTGACAACTTATGCAGGTCTAGACCATCACAAAGTTGCTGGGCACTAGCGACACAACCATCAACAAATCTTGTGCAGGGACACCATCAAGTCTGACTTGCTTATTACAGGTCCAAAAACTTCCTAGATGCCTCTTGGAAGAACCAAAATATTCCTGCCTCTGCTGAAGGAACTGAGACAAGGATGGGACAATTTTTTTGAAGAAAACTACATCTATAAAATTATGGTAGAGGCCTCTGCTCAAGCTGTAACTTCGCCACTACATGCTGAAGCATTAGGTCTCCTACTCGTGGCAAAAATCTCGCAACATCTTCAACTACAACAGGTTGCATTCATCACTAGCAACTTGACCTTAGCCAATAGAACTGATACGTCTCCAACGTATCTATAATTTTTGATTGTTCCATCACTACAAAAAAAGACACATCCGTGACATTTGGGCCGAATGAATTTTTTTCCTGTCATACATATGACACTTCTATGATGATAATTGTGACAAAATCCGGTATCATCATAGATGTGGTGGGCTTCTACTTCTATGACAAAAAATCATGACAGAAAATGGGCTTTTCGTCCTGGGCGGGCCGGAGACGCAGCTGCATGACATTCCTTGGGCCGTCCATGACGGAAAAAATGTGGTAGAAGCGAGGGGGAGGAAAATTTCGGGGAGTTGCCGGTTACGGTGGGAGGTCGGGGCCCGAGCGATGCGCGTTTCTCTCGTACACGTACACGCGTGTGTGCGAGGTGTTGGCTCTAACTGAACCCGAGCGAGGCGTTGGGCTCTAACTGAACCCGAAGGATTGCACTGCAGGCTACATGTTACTGAACCCGAGCGATCGATCGATGGCTGTTAACTGAACCCGATGGAGCAATTCCTTTGCTACTGCTGCTAACTGAAGCCGATCGATTGGATGAACAGTGAGCGTTGCGGGGGGGGGGGGGGGTGGATGAACAGTGAGCGGTGGCGTTGCCTCTGGATGAACACGACCCCGTGGTGTGGAGGGCTGGATGAACAGTAGATGATGGAGGGGTGGTTGAATAGGACCCCGTGGTGTGGAGGGCTGGATGAACAGTAGATGGTGGAGGGCTGGATGGACAGTAGACGGTGGAGGGGTGTTGAACAGTAGACGGTGGAGTAGCGCACGGTGGAGGCTGGATGAACAGGAGCCCGTGGAGGCTGGAGGAGGTCGACGGTAGCCCGTGGAGGCTGGAGGAGGTCGACGGTGGAGATGAACAGTATCCCGTGGAGTCTCGTTTTGCGGTATGCCACACCCCTCCCGATGAACAGGACCCCGTTTCGACCGTAGCACTCCAACACAAGTCCGTTTTGTCCATTTTGCGGTACGCCACACCCCTCCCGATCAATAGGACCCCCGTTTTGACTGTAGGAGGTCCGTTTCATCCGTTTTGCGGTACGCCACACCCCTCCCGATCAACAGGACCCCGTTTCGACCGTAGGAGGTCCGTTTCCTCCGTTTTGCGGTACGCCACACCCCTCCGGATCAACAGGACCCCCCGTTTCGACCGTAGGAGGTCCGTTTCCTCCGTTTTGCGGTACACCAGGCCCCTCCCGATCAACAGGATCCCGTTACAAACGTGGCCGGTTGAACATAGGGCCGTTTCCTCCGTTGTGCGGTACGCCAGACCTCGTTTCCATCGCCTGTTCCGTCCAAGCCCTTCCGATGAACACGACCACGCATTCCGTTCCGACCTAGCCGGTTGGCTCCCCATGAACACGACGACGACGATGTTTCTCCGTTCTGACCCAGCCATGTACGTATGCGCGAGTAGGTGTTCGAGACCCTGCCCGTATGTACGTACGTGTCCGTATTTTCTTTCTTGCACCCTCGCCGTTGTACGTAAGTGTACATGCTACGTGCGCACCTCTACTACGACACGTGTGCGCCTCTACTACGACACGTGCGCGCCTCTACATTGACCAGTATGTACGTACACGTTCGCGACCAGAATGACAACGCTACGTACGCTTCGACTAGGTGGGTCCCGACTGTCAGGCACTTCCTTGCCTGCGAAGATGTAGCTGGTGGGTCCTAGCAGTCAGGGGGCAAATCGCTTTTTTTTGCCCGGACGCACTTCCTTGCGTGCGAGGGTGTCGCTGGAGGGTCCCAGCGGTCAGGGGGGCGAATCGTTTTGTTTTTTTGCCCGGACGCACTTCCTTGCGTGCGAAGATGTAGCTGGTGGGTCCCAGCAGTCAGGGGGAAACGTTTTTTTCACGAAATACAGTGGCCCTTCTGGTGGGTCCCAGCTGTCAGGTGGAGGAATCATTATTTTCCGCGTAATAAGGAGGCACTTCCTTGCTGCGGCCGTGGACCCAGCTGTCAGCCTCTCCACGTACAGTCCACGTCCGATGGAAGTCGTTCCTTGACCATGTTGACCATGCCGCGCCGAGAGCACCAGGGCGATGGACGACGGCGAGGCCTAGGAAGGGGACGACGGGGAACCGGGGAAGACGCGGGAGCGGAAGCCCGCGCTGAGAGGTGTACGAGGGTTCACTGGTTCGCCTGTGGTGTGAGGCTGCCGTCGCCGCAGGGCCTGGCCAGCGGTGGGAATAGTAGGGGGCGGTGAGGCTTCCACGACAACACAGCCAGCCACGGGAGGCAGGAGCATGCGGCACGACCGACGCTGCTTTGGGCGGCTGGAGCAAGAAGACCAGAGGTTGAAGAAGCACTATGGCCGTTGGATGGACATCGTACGGTCACTGGAGCTAGAATCGTTCATATTGACTAAAGTTGACAAAGGCCCCCATCCCAGTCAACTTAGTAGGCCCACAAGTCAGCCTCCCACCATGGTGGGTCTCAACTAGCAGGGGGAGTATTCATTTTTTGTGCGTAATAAGGAGGCACTTCCGGTGGGTCCGAGCTGACAGCGCGGGGAATGTTTTTTTTGCGAAATGCGCTGGCCCGTTCGGTGGGTCCCAGCAGTCAGGGGGAAACGTTTTTTTCGCGAAATAAGGTGGCCCGTCCGGTGGATCCCTGCTGTCAGGTGGAGGAATAATTATTTTGCGCGTAATAAGGAGGCACTTCCTTGCGGCCGCCTGGACCCAGCTGTCAGCCTCTCCACGTACAGTACTCTTCCGATGGAAGTCGGTCGTTGACCACGTTGACCACGCCGCGCCGAGAGCACCAGGGTGGTGGTCTGGACGACGGCGAGGCCTAGGAAGGGGACGACGCGGAGCCGGGGAAGACGCAGCAGTGGTAGCCCACACGGAGAGGAGTATGAGGGTTCACTGGTTCGGCTGTGGTGTGAGGCTGCCGTCGCTGCAGACTAACAGGACATGTGGGTGAGTAGAGGGATGGCCTGGCCAGCGGTGGGAGTAGTACGGGGCGATGAGGCCTCCGCGGCATCACAGCCGGCCACAGGAGGCAGGAGCACGCGACACGACCGGTGCTGCTTTGGGCGGCTGGAGCAAGAAGACCAGAGGTTGAAGAAGCACTACGACCGTTGGATGGACATCGTACGATCACTGCAGCTAGAATCGTTTATATTGACTAAGTTGACAAAGCCCTTGGTACGCGTCAACTTAGTAGGCCCACAACTCAGATTTGGCAGAGAACATATAGCCCATTTGCGATTTGTAAGAATGTACAGCCCATTTTTCAATTCTAAAGGAATTTACTACAACCCATTTATAGTTTGTTAAAAGTACAACCCAACTTCTAGCTAGGACAACGATTAATAATTTCAAACAACCACTCAAAACAGAATTCAAAAAAAAATCCCATATTTTGATGGGATCCGAAATAATTTTATCCGAAATTTCTAGTCAGGTTAAATATAATTTCAAAATAAAATTGTATCACATTAAAATCCAACGAAATATTGCGCGCGCAACAAGTAATGAAATGAAAATTTCCAAATTCCAAAAATAATATATTTTTCAAACTAATTACGTGTTTGGTGTATAGTAATTGCCCAGATATTGTAATTACATCCCATTTATTATTTCTGAAAGTCCATTTTCTTGTTAAGCCTAATGCATACCTCCTAGGAAACTTTGCAGCCCAGCGGCGCGAATAACAAGTTGACCCGGATATTGTGTACAACTGTCGACCCAGTTGCATTGCTGATGTTGAAAAAAGGCCTGTGTAGTACAGTACAACCTAACATGGTTACTCAGCCCATATTCAGCGACGCTGGAAAGGCCCAAACAAGGCTTCTGTACAACTTTTAAAGTCACTGAGCTCAATTAATAACTTAAGAAAAAAAGTTAGATTACAGTGGAACCTAATTAAAAGTTGTCACGAGCAAATAAATAATTCAACAGGTCCCACTTGTGCGTGTGCGCGTGTGTGTGCGTGTGCGTGCGTGCGTGTGTGTGTGTGAGAGAGAGAGAGAGAGATAGAGAGAGAGACCCATCGGTCGATGCTCGTAAATACATCTTTCAGCCATATGCATTGCTGATGCTCAGTAAAAACTTATATAGTTGACACAATCATATAGAACATCATAGCACACTGAACTTGCATAACAAAATTTCACGCAGGTGGCACAATCAGGATGGAAGCAGTGGATCGCTACGGGAAGGGCTATGTTGAAACCAATGAAGTCGTACATAATGGTTCATCGTCTTTATAAATAACGGGGAAATATCTTGCATGTTGTGCAAAGAAAATAGACAGACAACACAATAAGTTCTGCTAGCACATTAAGTTGACGTACAACCCTTTCTAAAAAAGTTTAGGTACAAAATTAGAACATGTCACAATCAAATGTACTGGCATTATCAGTGCTTCAGACCCATAGCTCGGATTTAACTAGTACTATCTGACAAGATTCAGTTGTTACCTCAAATTAGAGCACATCCAGGCAGGCAGCCCTGCCTCCTCTCCCAAAGAAGCAGTGGCCTCTGCCGCGCGATGGAGTAGGCCCTATGCCATCCATCGTTCCGAGCAACATGGGGAAAGTCTGACGTTGACTCCTGTAATGGACGTCGTCGACGGACCCTGGCACCAGCGGCGGCGGCAGGACTTCGATTGATGGATTGACCAATTCTTCGACATGCACGAACACTCGATACAGGTACATCCCTAACATGGTCCGCGGCGGCCTTGTTGGCGACGAATAGTACAACCCTGGTTCCTGCACCGGTATCTCAACACCAATCACCTTCGGTATGGTGGATGGCTTCTTCATCCATGCCATAACAGTCAGAGCCCAGCTGTCTGGAGGAACAAACATACTTACTTGCTCACCTCCAAGGTCGTTGATAAGCTCGTTCATGGACTCGCTCTTCCAAGCACGTCGAGGCATGCCGTTGAAGGTAAGCTTTGTTAAAAACTCAAGCTCAGAGGGCACCGAGCCCCATCCTGGGTGCCACCGATCAAAGCTCACCAGCGCGCCATCATAGAACAAACGCCGGGAAGATTCGAACACACGACTGCAGTCGAAAGTTGTCCGGAACCTGACGAAGAAATCAGCCGGTGGCGGACAGACTTCGACGAGCAAGTCACTTATTTGGATGCCGTGTGCAATGCCAAGAGCTTTGACAAGGTCGTCCGGCGAGACGGGAGGCCGATCGCTGTTGATGGTTACCATCAGCACTTTGCTGGCAAACTGGTCGTCAAGCGCCGCCATGCCACTGTTGAGCGACAACACACAACGATCGAAGGCAGGACGGACCTCAGGATCTCTGGCTCGGAGATCCGCGTTGACCGGCGACATGATAGTGCGCTTGAGTACATGGAGTACAGGAGGGGGATTTGGGGGAACTGGAGTAGGAATCGAGATTCCAGAGGTGGGGGAGGGGCGGGAGACAGGGGATGAAAAGGTAGCATGAATTTCGAGCACGCGCCAATATGCTCTCGGCGCGCAAGCGCACGAAAACACCGGTGGCGCCCACATGTCGGCCTAAGAGTCCTTATTCTTTCTTTTTTGGAGAGCCCGGACTTTTTTTTCAGGATCTTTTGAGAGCCCGGCCCGAGAGTCATAATTGACTTGTTTGGCATTGCGTTACTACTCGGCCCATATTCAATGACACCTCACTGGCCCAAACAAGTGTACATCATCGAAAAGGCAGTGAGCTCAAATTATATAACTTGAAAAAACGAGACATACTCTGAACACTGGAGAATGGTGATGCCCTCATTTAGCCCACCAGTAGTTCGAGACAATAAATAGTTCGAAACAACGATATATACAACATTCAAACCCTGACTAGTGACTACTACTGACATAAACAGCAAGACATGATAGTTCATAAGAAGTCTTGCTACACCACCAAAACGTACCCATCTGCAGCGCTCAGACTCTCGTGATCCAGACGAGAATGACATTCTAAACAGAAGCAACTATTACATATAAAGAGTGACATAGACGAAGATGACCAAATGACAAGGAATATGCATAACAAAAGAAAGAACTACCCATCCAGAACCAGCAGCAAAGACAACAAAGTCATTCAAAGAGATGATCCAACACCATCATAATTTGCAGCCCCGCTTCAGCGACCAGTGATCCGGAGACACCAGTACTCCACCCTTTCGATGCAACAGCCCAGTTACCTATCAACCTGAAGGCTTGAACCACATCACTGCCTGTCGTAATTGAGACATCCAAGGATCAAAGTTAATCTGGATGCCTTTGTCATTCTCACCTTCTTTTGGCTGCAGGCTGTATCGTTGACAATCAGGGGAGTTTGCTCCCGAACTCCTAGGGCTCGCCGTGTAGACACAGTTTTCCATAGCAAACAGAGCCTCTCTGCCATCAAGGTCCTTGCCAACGGTGATCTCCTGGTTAATCGGATAATTGAGTCCGAGAAACAGAGAGTGTGAACCAGGGCTGTTTACCCGTCTCCAACTAAAAAATCCTAAAGGCCCCAACAAGCTGGTATCCTGCTCATAGACGTAACAACCACTGTCCGGATACTCACGTATTACACGGTGCTTGTATACAGTGGGGTTTTTGCAATATAACTTTTCCGGCTCATGTGTCCGAATGATCATCAGTCTTTTGTCGTCGTCTGATCGAGCGAGGAACCAGTTGTGCTTCCCTGTTTTTGGCAAAGGTGGTGTAATTACAAAGGGCAGTAACTGTAGGGACACTGCATCATATCAAAAAGGACAGGCGTTGTTAATGTAAGATCAGCATTGTTCAGAGTATGAGTAGGATAATGCAAGAAACAACATTGATATGTCCCTGTTGGAACTGGGAGGAAAATACAGGGAAATGTATACTGGGTTCGAAAATATAGAAGTGCCATGCATGGTTATACTCATGTTATCTCGCAATCGATTCTTCACAGGAAACTACCATGTCATGCATGTTATGTAATCATGTTCTGTCCTCACAAACAAATTCTTCAAGGTAACTAACAGAACATGCATTGTTATATACTCGTGTTCTGTGGGCAAAAATTTTGTGAGGATATTATTCTAGCCATTGATTGCTGAAGGGCGAATATAGGTATGTACACATGGTAAGCATTGCAGGATTTCACTACTTCCAAATATAGAGTTCTCCATATGCACATTTACTTCCCTAATGTATGGTTAGATGAAACCAACAGTGTGGTGCATGTTTCTACATCATGAAAATGAGGAAACTAACATGGCCATTGATACACACTCATATTTAGTAGTAGTATATAGATTACTGTAAAATAAGGATAATATCCATATATTCCTAACCGTTTGATTATTCAGGGTACAAATTGGCTGTAATGACATGGTCACAATCGCATGAATTAACTCATTCCAAATATAGCTGATTTACGGCGTCCCTAATATATTGCCATAGTTCTACTCAAATTCTGCTCAAACAGGGATATGCCAATCATCACAAAAAGTTCAAACAGTGTCATGGCGTCATCATTAACATGAGACGGAAACAACTTACACGCGCCGTCCCAGCAATACGTGGTGCCATCTGCTTTGTCGATCGCGTAGATGATGCCATTGTGTTCAATAGCATCACAGAAGTGTGTATCAGCTTTGACGATGATCCACTGCGAGCCGAGTTGTCTCCAGCTAAAAAAGGCACCGGCGTAAAGATAGGCGAGTCCGCGGTCGAACAAGGCAATTAGCTTGAAGTCTGCGTAATTCGCATGTCATGTGGGTACTTGGCAGATTACAATCTTCTGCAAAACAAGGTCCGTCCAACTGACGTAGTAATCTAGATGACTTGGACCGCGATGGTAATACTCTATATAATCCAACGGAGGAAGGATAATCTCATGGGAGGTCTGGAAGTTCACGAGCACCAACTTTTTACCGTCTTCTCTGAAGGCAGCCATCCAGTGGGAGTTCATGCCGACCCAGTACATACCTGCCAAGAAGTTTTGGGCGATGGTGATCGGATCGATGTCGAGGGAAATGATGTACGGCGACACACTACATACCTGCAAAGAAGTTTGGGCTAATGGAGATCGGATTGAAGTCGAGGGGCATCATGCACGCCTCCGTATCATGGTGAGCCGATCTCGCAAGACCAGATAGCAGCAAGCAGGGTGTCTTGAAAATCTTAGGCCTCGCTTCGACGATGGCCGTGTGCATGTCCCTCGAGCATGCAGCCAGCCGCAGGGCGGTCAACATATCCATACACGAACAACAGAGGTCGAGGATGTCACTGGGGAGATTTCTCAAATCGCGGCTCATATGGATGCTGCACGGTTCGCGTTCGGCCATGGTGGAGTTTGGAAAGGGGCTTGATTTACGGGGGAGAAGGATGTCGGTGCTGGAGCTGCTAGCGAGGGAATAGTGGTATTGGGGGAGGCGAGTGAGGCGACGGTACACGGGGCACACTGAGATGGAGACGGAGACGGAGACAGAGAAGGAGATGGAGATGGAGTGGTGCTATGGGAGCGGAGAGGGAGACGAGGCGAGGCGCCAATGTGATGTACAACGGCGGTGACAGACTGCATAGTGCACAAGGTGAGGCTGACTTTGGTAACCTGAACACGCCGCCTCGCCTGGACCAGTGTCAGGCGCAGGGTGTTGTCACTTCACTGTGAAGACCGGATGAATAGTATTTTGACCATCAAGTGTACCACAGTTGTACTACTACTACTACTACTACTACTACTACTAGTAGGAACATGAGTACTCCAGTATTGTATAGTGGAAATAGGTCTCCCGTGCTAGCATGCCTGTTCACTTCATCGTTCAGGCATCATCCATATTGCGAGCAGAACCAAATTCTCGTGCATGCCCAATCAACGCCCTGCCGTGATGCATGCAGTGGTCATTCTGGTGCATCAAGGACGGCATGCAGATTGTTCCACAGTTGAGAAGAGGAAAAATGGAAAGGTAGAACATGACAGCAGAGGAAGAGAACGCTGGCTAACGAGGCTGGGAGGGGATCGAGCAGGAAGTTAATGCTCCACGCCTAAAGGTTTTGGGAAAACCTGAATTTCATAAGGCTGGCCATAGTGGGGGTAACATAACTAGTATCATGTACTTGGGACGGGACTCGCAAACACGCTTATGTGGCAAACGATTAAAGAAGAGAGAGAGGATAGTAGTAACATAGGTAGATACCATAACATAATAAATGTTATGCTACTATGTGTCATGCATGGCAATAAATGAGACCATCTATGATACTACTTTATGATACTATGCACTATAGATATAGTATCATACACTAGTATCATATGCATGATACTAGTATATGTTACTCTCCACTATGACCAGCCTAAGGTGACTTATACTCACCTAAACGGAGGGAGTATTCCTTAACCAGAGAATGTTGTGTCTCCCACTCACGCGCTCAAAAAAAGCTACGACACATTTTTTTTATCTGTTTGCATAGGTCCCACCTATCAGGAAGGATGGGCACGTACACGAACAGGTACGACTCCTCAGTCTACCCGCATAGCCTTTTCGTTTAGTCTACCTAGCCGTCTAATCAACTGCCTGCATGCCACTTCTCCCATTTACTTCTCCATCGGGAACCGATTCGCCTCGGCTTCTTCACCTCCCCTTCGTCTTCATTTGCATCCAAACCCCACTGCGTTCACATTGTTTTAACCTCTTTAAATAATCATCTACTACTTCAGTTAGACTAGCCATCTAATCCTAATTCTCCAAACCATAGCCCTCCGTTCCAGCGGTTCCAAATGGCGAAAGAGATCGAGATGCAGGTTTTTAGCGTCCAACATGTCCTCGTCGAAGGCTCGATGCGCATAGTTGCCACCGTCACCATCAACCCAAGGGTTGTTCGGCAGTGGATCAACAATGTATCCAACTCCCTCGAAAAGGTAGAGACGAGTGTCATCGGTCTCGACGCAGAGTACACGGAGCGTGCCCCTGGGAAGATCCAGCGCGCCGCCGTCCTTCAGCTGTGCCTCGAAGATGATGTTTTGGTGTACCACATCATACACTCGCCCTCCATACCAGGTGAGCTTCACGATTTCTTGTCTCGGGAGGACGTATACTTCTGTGGGGCAGCCATCGAAGGGGACAAATAGAAGCTGGAGCCGTACAACCTTGATTTGAAAAGCATCGCTGACCTACAAACCAGAATCAAAATTCCTGTAGAAGATTGTGCTAAACAGACACCATCCCTATTCGACATAGCAAATTTTGTGCTCGGTACAAATCTTCAGAAGGGTTACGAGACGGTGGCATTAAGGTCGTCTGGATGGGAGAATTATCCCTTGACGTACGAGCAGATAAAATATGCTGCCCTCGATGCTCGTGTGAGTTTCGAGATAGCTGCAAGGTCCAAAGAGCTTGTTGCGAAGCCGTCTCCCACATAGAATGAGAACAAGAAGAAGAAGAAGAAGAAGAAGAAGAAGAAGAAGAAGAAGAAGAAGAAGAAGAAGAAGAAAACGCTGCACCAGCAGGAGGGCATTATGGATGGATGAACTATTTCCTCTCTTATAAAAAAATTATTCCCTCTCGATGTATATTGATATAGATGGACTATTTTGATGGTGTGCATGTCTTTGGAACAGAGTAGTAGCATGGGTCCGCTTGACTATAAGGAACTATTTATCCGCATATATAGCTTTCTCTGCTACTCCTTCCAGTGATCGGTATGCAGTGCATGTGTCCGTAGACATGACAGCTTGTCCATGGAAGTTCAACTACGACGACCATCACGTTTCATCTCGGATTCCCACGACGCCTCTCCAATCCACGGCACCACGCCCCCCGACGTGCGCCTCACCCCTCTCGGCCGCATCGCCCCTCTTCCTTTGTGTGCATGACATGTGGGCCACCTAAAATGCGGTGAGCATTAAGTTTCTACCACAGCCACCCGTGATTCCCACGATGCCGCTCGAACCCATGAAACCACATGTCCCCCGACCGGTGGCTCACCCCTCTTGGCCCCACTGCCCCTCTGCCTTCAGGAGCATTACATGTGGACCAGTCACCTATCGGGTCCACATGTTATTGACTCAAAGTTAGCTGTAGTAAGGCGCTGAAGCTCAGTCCCGACAGCCCTGAGAGGGAAATGTAACTCCTGCGCCAGGGCTTGTGGTGCTCCCGCAGCACGAACTCGTGCCAAACTCGAGATTTGTTTCTTTACTATACATGCACGCAACGATTTAATGGACATTGTAATCTCAACATGTGATGGGGAGCTCTAAATTTGAATTTGAAACTTATAAAACGAAAAGATTCAAAACAAATAAACTGGGAGAGAGGGAGTATATCGTAGGATCTGTCCCATACAAAATAAGTCCCCTGGTTTGTCACCGCGAAGATGCGGTTAGAAAGGAGCACAACGTCTTCCTACTCGTACGGCAACAAATCGGCCGCAGACAGCATGGTCCGCCTTTGACCGCCATGTGCAAGGTTCGTGCTATCTTTTATTCAATCTCACCGTGGTTCCATCGTACCAATTCATGCGGTGGCCCGTTGCATGGCTGATCCCAATGTTGGACAAAGGTTCTACGGGAACGGTGTCACCGTTGTAAATGTTGTGCAAATTGATGTTGGTACCCTACCGTACATATGCAAGCCAATCTCCACTCGCACCGAGCCTAGCCTGTGAAACAGTGGGCAGGGGGAGAATTAGGAAATGGACACGGAAGTAGTCTTTAGAATGCATTTACTACGTGATCAAACTCATCTTACCTGCTCATCGGAGGAAATCCGAGTGCCCCTCAACGTCGGCATCTCAAGGGGCGTCAACTTGCAACTACGGCCACGCCGCGCTGGAGAGACCCCCAAGGAAACATCCTCGTGCGTTCCACGGAACATCAAGATGCATTTGTATGAGTAGTTTATCTTGTGAGAGAAAAGGATGAACGAGGGAAGGCCTCTAGAGATAGAGATGGACACTACTACTACCAATGTGCTGGCCCGTGCGTTACAATGGATCCAAACTAGTAGAATAATACTTGTTCATGTGCTTGAAATATAAACACTCTAGTTTTGATATACATGTGTCAGCAGACACGACAGCTTGTCCATGGAAGTTGAACCACGACGACCATCACGTTTCTTGTTTCTACCACTGCCACACCCACACGCGATTCCCACGACGCCGCTCCAACCCACGGCACGACATCCCCCAACATGGACATGGATCCTCTGACGTGGCTAGCACTGCCTTGCCCTACCTTTCCTTCGCTGACAGGTGGGACCCACGCTTATGGGTCCCACATGTCAGTGACAGAATGGTAGGATTATTCATGCCCCTCATCCCTCTCGGCCCCACCGCTCCTCTTCCTTTGTGTGCATGACATGCGGGCCAGCTGAACTGTGGCGACCATCAACTTTCTACCACAAACACACCCGATTGGACGTGGTTTGCCTGCTTCGCTGCTGTGCTCCGATCCGTACTCCTGCACCATCGAATTTTCATCCAGCGGCTGTGACACATTTCGTCCTGGGCATCAATCCTCAGCTGGAGTACTTATATAGTACAGGTAGTACCCGCCGGTGTGGCCATCTACGCCTCGTAATGCCCCGACGCCCAGCTGTGGTACCCTTGCCACGGCCACGCCACCACCGGCCGGTTCATCTCGAACGAGTGATTCACGAACCACGCCACCACCATGAAATGACATGTGGGCCAGCCGCATTTAAGGCCCGCATGTCATTGACTCATAGGCCGGGCACTAAGCCATTGAAGTTCGGTCCCGTGGGCCTCGAGAGGGAAATGTAACTCCTGCGGCAGGCCTTGTGGTGCTCCCGCAGTACAAGCTCGTGCCAAAACTGGAATTTGTTTCTTACTACTACCAACTAGTACTAGTAAGGTACATGTGCATTGCACGCATGAGATTCTGGTGGTTTGTGCATTATGCTTCTACATGTGGAGTTCTCTGGATTCTAACATGTGGCAAAATCTGGTGGAATGTAAGGTTAGGCAAGTTTGATTAACTTAGGTGAGTGTTTGGTTCAAGCCACACCTTAGGCAATACACACTAAGGCCCCACATGACATATACACAAAAAATGTGGCAAGATTCCCTTAGGCTTGCCAACTTGTGGCTCTCATTTTGAAGAACTAATAACTTTGCCTAAGCTTAGTTGTGGCAAAGTTAGTCATGAATTAAGTTCAACCATGGAGTCTTCTAGATTATACATGTGGCAGAATCTGGTGGATGATATCCAACGGCCAGTAGTGCTCGGATTTGCCATCTTTGTACCGTCGGATTGGCTTCATCCAACGACCAACTTTCAAAGTTTTTCACACACTATATAGGGGGTATAGATATAGATGTGCCGGTCCGTTGCAATGGATCCAAAGTATATCTATTTAGTGGAGTGCACTCTAAACACATTATCTATTTATTTTTCTCTAACCTTCCGTAGCCATGCAACCAAGCCACATAAGCTTCATGGGTGCCCCCCACATCATATTATTCATACTACGTTGATTGAAAAAAAGATAAATCACCCAAAACAAGATCTTCCCATTTTTTGTTCCTACGATGTTGTGCCGTGCACGTATCTACTAGTAGTTGTATAGTGGTAGTACTAGTAATATAGTATTAGGAGTACAAACTTGGTAGTACTAGTAGGAGTAGTACTAGTACGGAATGCTCCTACTCTATCAACGAGCCCCGTCTGACACAAAATTTCTTGGCTTCCGTGCTACAGCTAGATCTTCCCCTTGTTTCTGTTTTCCAACCCGGCGGCGGGCGGGGTGTCGGTTTGCTCAACGGCGGTCCCACATGAAAGTGAAAATGCTAGGCAGGCAACACGCCTTCCCTAAGCTATGTGTCGTGCCGGACGGGCCGTGTTGTACTCCCGATTCCCGGGCGTGTGGGGGTGCGACGCGAACGCGGCAGGCCTTTTCCTTTTACTAGCAATGTGCCCGTGCGTTGCGACGGATCCAAAGTAGTAGAATAGTAGTATTTGTTCACAAACTTGGAAGAAATCACTATTGTTTTGATATACTCCTAATATATTACTCCCTCCGTACCTAAATATTTGTCTTTTTTGAGATTTCAAATGGACTATCACATACGGATTATATAGACATATTCTAGTGTTTCTAGCAAGATGCCCGCGCGTTGCACGAAGTTGATGGAAAAGGTAAGCACAACTTATAAATTGACGGATGGAGTACTAGTTACAGTGATGCATATAATTAAGCAAAGGGATCGCACATGTCGGTATTGACTGGAACGAGAATGCAACAACACAATAAGAATTAAGGCCACAATGATGCGATCGCAGTGGTGGTTACAGAAGGCAAGAAGGAAGATGGATCCACGAACGTACGACCTCCTCCTCCTCAACTTAGTGCATCGGGCCACCGACCGGCGGCTAAGGAGCGGCGGCTTTTGTGGCGAGGTCAAGGTGCTTCTCAACAAAGGCATCCAAGGCTTCCAGCCGGTTGAGGAAGGCCAACGTCGTAGCGTCCTCACTGGCCTTGTAGATACCTATGTACACGATTTGCTCGTACACGTGGATGTGTAGGTCGACGAATTCTTGCAGGGCGAGGCGCCTCGCGGCGAGCGCGACCTCCAGGTGGACATTCTTCATGGCGTCGGCGGGCAGTCGCAGGGCCACCAGTGCTTGAAAGAGGTTCCGGCCATGGAGGCCGATTAGGGTGGCAGGCAATGAGGAGCCCGGGCGCGCGGGCTGGAGGAGTACGGCGATGTCGTCCGCGAGCTTCTTGAGGACGGTGAACTTGTTGCTGGTGGCAACGATCATCTGGTCCAACTGAGAGTCGTAGTTGGCGTCGACGGCGGCCATCCACCAGCCGGTCTCCAACACCGTCTGGAGACGATCCTCGGCGCCATGCCGCAGGCCGGCGTCGTGGACCATCTGGCGCAGCCGCTGGCCGCTCACGCGCATCGCCGCCATGGGTCTGGAGCGAGCTCTTTTGCGCTTAGTGTAGGTGCTTAGGCAAATGCTTAGGTGCGTACGATGTGGTAGATGCATTGGAATGGAGGGGCGCCTTTATATGAGGGCAATGAGGGCAAACTGCGTTGCATTCACATCGTGCAGCCTCTTTTCCCGGACCTCCTCCCATTACTTCCCTCATGCATTAATTGAAGGAGGATGCATTGGCCGTTCAACATATCGGGAACCGCTACTCCCTCCCTCGTCTGCATTAAAGCCGTATCGGGAACTGCGCCGCCCGCTGTCAAATCGAATACTCCCTCCGTCTAGGTGAGTATTAAGTCATCTTACGAAAACCAAATACTAGTAAACACATAGGCGTGGTGCATTAACTCTCACTTGTTTCTTATTTTTTGACATAAATAGAGGAATCAACCAAGAAGAGATGTGGGGCTTGTATGCTTTTAATGACTTGAGACTATCAAACATGACATGCAGTGGTCAGTTTGTTGCACAGGAACAAATACAACCCATGTCAGCACACACGCATCTTATAGCATCACATCTAATGGCTATAAAAGATGAATGAGACCAAATTATATCTCATCTAGATGAGTTCTAGCAAAACTGTATTAATAATACTTAGTACTCATGCACCATGTATCATATATTAGGCTGGTTGTAATGGGGAGTATCATATACTGGTATCATGCATATGATACTAGTGTATGATACTACATCCGTAATGTATGGTATCATATGTTGGTATCATATAGGACTACATTTATTGCCATGCATGACACAAAGTAGTATATGATACTCAAGCTCCTCTTTCCTCATTTAATTCAATGCACCTCATCAAAATTGCTTAGTATCATGTAGTACTTTATTTATTGCCATGTAATGACACATAGTTCACGAGCGCTCTCTATATGTACCACCTTTTTTTTCAATTTCAAGTTTTGCTCCATGGCGCAATCCATCGATACTACTACTATACAAAAGTGGAGTATATACATTTTTTAAAAGGCTAGAGGGCGGGGCAGTCTAGCTCGGTTGGTTTCACGAGAGGCGAGGGCCTTTATGATTTGACGGCTCATTAATGCTGTCAAATCGAATAGTACTGCGCCGCCCGCTACATGCCCGACGCCTCCATTAAATCCCTCCGTTAAACCCGCATGCAAACCGAGAATCCTACTCCGGCCACACGTCCGTTCATGAGCGGGCCAGAATTAAACGCAACACCGGCCGAGCTCCTCCCGTCCGCCCTCAGTTTAAACGAGGCTAGACGCTGGCCAAGCTCCTACCGTTCGCCCTCTATTTACACGAGGCCAGACAGACAACAGGCAAGAATCGCACCCCTCCGCCGCTCCCCCATCTCCTCCTTCACCATTTTCTCCACCCTTCTGATGGCTTCCGATGAGCTGTTCTCCTGCATATTACCCGGTTGGGTGGCCCGCCGAGCCCTCCGGATACGGGCAAGGCTGTCGGTGCTTCACCAAACTCGCTTGGCCCAACGGAGCCAGTTACCGCCCCAAGCAGGCGCGTGGTTCAGCAACTCGCCGCTCCAGTTCAGCTTGATGAGGAGTGGCGAGTTGCTCCACGCCGGCACGGCGGCGAGCACACCAGTACGGGCACCGTCGCTGCCGCGTCGTACCGCGCCACCAGTGTCTGCGGTGGCCGCGCCTCCCGTGTCTGTGGGCGCGCCTCCCGTGCCCACGGTAGCGCCATGCAGGCAGAGACAGAAGCCGGGGGTGTGGAGAGCGATGAGTCGGTGGCTAGCTTCTCTGTGTCCGCCGCCATCATCGAGGAGAAGTAGAACACGGGAGGCCGCCGCCACTTGGGACCCATGAAGGCCACCGCCGAGGCGACGACCGCGGATTCAGGTGGTTTCTTTGCTGCTTTGTCTCTTCCGAGGACCTTCGTCGACCCTGCAAGTGTCTGACGAGCATGAGGAAGACAAAGGGATCCGCGGGCGGCCATTTAGAACTAAAATAAGTCTAGATATATCCATTTCTAGGACAAGTATTTCCGGACGGAGGGAGTATTAATTATACAAGAGAGCTTGATTGGCACCTCTTAGTTCATGTAAATGTAATGAAATCCATCATCTTTATATGAAGATCTGGCTTTTTTATAGGAAATCCTTCATGCTTATATGAAATCAGTCCGTGTTTGCACGAATTTCATCTGGTTGGTTAGAGTTGTAAAAATGTATGCCACTGGCGTTTGATGTCGTCCTCCGCGGAAGGAAGCGGGAGGAAATTTGCCGGCTGCCGTTGGAGATGCTCTTTATGCTGGAAATAATAGAGTGACATCCAATCCATTTGAGTTAATTGCCTGTATGATTGTCCCTCTATAAAAAGTTAATTGCATGTACAGTGTACACGTGACTTGTAGGGTGGCTACAGCTTCGTACAGAAAGTTAAAAGAAACAAGTCCATCCTTAATATTCTAAGTACTCTGTGGGTTCCACTGTCAGTACAGTAGTGAAAGAAGTATATATTAAATAAGTAGAGTAATATACAATATAAAAATCTAAAGTTAAAAGACAGAATTCGAACTCATGTCATCGCATTGCGAGCATCCGGCGCTAACCAGCCCAGCACATTTTTGTTGTAGACCATGCTGGAGATATATCTCCATGTCTACTCTTATATATACTCCATTCGTTCCTAAATATTTGTCTTTTTCAGATTTCAAATGGACTACCACATACCTCATAAATAAATCAAGGATAAATCTGACCCCTTCCTGAAAAGACATACATAGCAAAATGAGTGAATCTACACTCTAAAATATGTCTAGATGGCACTGCACCGCCAAGAAAAGAGGGTAACATCAAAATTATGGACTACTTTTTTGAGTATGTTGGTAAGGTCCGGTCATAGTCACTTGTTGAAATCTCTAAAAAGACAAATACTCCCTCCGTCCGGAAATACTTGTCATCAAAATGGATAAAAGGAAATGTATCTAGACGTATTTTAGTTTTAGATACATCTATTTTTATCCATTTTGATGACAAGTATTTTCGGACGGAGGGAGTAGAAAACAGAGTTGGTGATGATGGTGTGCGTGCCATCCTGCAATATAGGCCGTCGGATTTATATCTAACGGATAGGAAAGAAACTATGGCAATTTTGCAAAAATATACCCACACGTCTCTCCACGTTCGCAAATAAGGCCTTCCCTCGTTCAGCCTTTTCTCTCACAAGATAAACTACTCATACAAATGCATCTTGATGTTCCGTGCAACGCACGGGCAGCTAGCTAATTTCTTTTAAAATAGTTGCTGCGATAATTGGGTTGAAGTGATATATTTTATGTCTGCCCGAATGATTTCAGATTCACTAGTAGTAACAAAGAAAAGGTTGCCTTGTTAATTAACAGAAAAACAGGGTGAAAACTATCACATGAGGCCGGTAAAAACAAGGCACACCGGGTTCAGCGTCATCGTCACTACAGCTGTGCGCGCGCGAGAAGTCTACATATCGAGGGGGCTACCGAGCGAGGCACCGAGACACAATGTTTGAGAGAGAAACCAATTGACAGATTATGATCAGATCGAGTTGTCACCCTTCTGCTCTCATTGTTGGGGGGGGGGAGAGAAAGACGTATCGAGAGTGTGCGCGGTAGGCACAGAGGCACAACTAGCGAGTGTGTGTGTGTGTGTGTTTGAAAGAGGAGTAGATAGATTATTATCAAGATCGATGTGCCACCCTACTCCTTCGGTGTCGGGTAGTGTGTGTGTGTGTATGTTTGAGAGAGAATCCAGTCGATAGATTAGTATCAAGATCGAGGTGTCACCCTACTCCTTCGGTGCCGGGTAGTGTGTGTGTGTATGTATGAGAGAGAAGCCAGTCGATAGATTAGTATCAAGATCGAGGTGTCACCCTACTCCTTCGGTGTTGGGAAATGTGTGTGTGTGGGGGGGGGGGCAGTGACACTCACATATCTCTACTCTTATAAAAAACAGAGTTGGTGATGATGGTGTTCCTGCCATCCTGCAATATAGGCCATCCGATTTATATCCGACGGACAGGAAGGAAAATATGGCAATTTTGCAAAAAGATACCCACACCCCTCTCCACATTTGCAAATAAGGCATTCCCTCGTTCATCCTTTTCTCCCACAAGATAAACTTCTCATAAAAATGCATCTTGATGTTCCGTGCAACGCATGGGCATCTTGCTAGTAGGGAGAAGGAGTTTGTGTGACACATATCTAGCTATATTAAGGGATAGGTAGATAGCATATGTGTGAGAGACATTATTATACTTTGAGACATTAGTGGCTGCGGGTGGGCGGAACTAAAGGGGTGGGTGTGTTAGACATAGAGAGCGTGTGTGTTTCTGTGTGAGAGACTTGTAGGACGGGGTAGAAAGACGAATTTAACCCTGAGGAGGGAGAGAAATACACGAAGTGCGCGTGTGTGATTCCGATGCCCACAGGGAAATGAGATATGTATGCGTGTGAGAGAGATTGCACAATTCATTCACGTATCACTATCTAGCGATCGTGGACGTGCATCGCTTGAACATAAGTCAATATCTACTTCGTATCGTGGCCAAAGGTACAATATCGATTCAACGCTGTAAAGATTGGACACTCACATATCACATTTTTTCTATTTAAATAAACCTTTTCAGTTGTGCATGCCAAAGTTACAGTGATGTTTCTTCAAACAACCAATGTAGCTATCATGCACATGCACCATTGTTACTCTTGCATTCAAATTCATTAGTCTTGGATGATTTAAGTTTCTATTTTGAAGTAATATATGTAATATTCATATATGAATTCAACGGGTACGCAATTTATGAAATGGAGGCTATGTAATCATATGAGGTAACACTTTTAAGTAGCTAACTACAATATCCATTTCTTTTTGTGCGCCTCTACACTAACACGTCAATGCATTATGTTTAAAGTAAATAACCAATGGCACTAAATTATCTATTTACACGAGAAATACATAGGCTGAGCGTTTGATCCCTTTTTTGAGAACGCGCCACTACACCCGTACGATTGGCCGCGCCCGTGTGAACGTCCAAGTTATCGGCGCATCATCCCGAGTTATTGTCTTTTTTTCTGGGGTGGACTTCACACCAGTTATTAACTGCTGACGCGTGCCCCGTGTACACAGTCTAGCATGACCTTCCCGCTAGCACGGTCCAAAATTAGTTGAAACTGGATACGAACGATCCCGCGGGCGGCAAAATCTCCCGCCTCCTTCTAAAATTTCCGCCACCTTAGTCTTTAGCATGCGAAATCCCCCTTTTGTCCTTGGTGCACGGAGACCAACAGTTACAATACCGCCCTCATCTACATGATAGGTCGGGGCTGCTTTGGTAACTTCCGGTTCCCCCGACTACACGGCACCCCCATTTCCTCTCCCCCTCCCGCAAAAACGACTAACTCCACAGCACCAGAGCATCTTACATCACGCCGTCCGTACTTCATCGCCCTTTCTCCCCTCCCCTCTCGAAACCCTAGACTGCTCATCCACCGGCGTACCATAGCCCATTCACTGCCAGCGGCGTCCACCTCGCCGGATCTGCTTCTGCGGCCGCATCTACCCCTCCCACCTCCCCTAGAAACAAGTAGACTGCTCATCCACCACTGTACCACAGCCCATTCAGTGCCGGCCTTGTCCACGGCGCCGGATCTGCTTCGCGGTACTCTCGTCAACCGCCGCGCATCTGCAGCGGCTCATTCATACTCCCCACCGGAGACGCTTCGTCCACACCCCCCGGAGCCGCCCCACCGACGCCCCCGTCGACGGCCTCTGATCCTCTTCGCCGACACCTTCCTCAACCCTACCGGAGCCGCTTCGCCGACACCTTCCTCAACCCTACCGGAGCCGCTTCGCCGACACCATCGTCAACCCTACCGGAGTAGCTTCGCCTATACCATTCTCAACCCTACCGGGGCCGCTTTGCCAACTCACAAGTCCACGGCCTCAGATCCGCTTCCTCGCACCCTCATCCAACCTACCGGAGCAGCTTCTGACGCCCCGTCCACGGCCGCAGATCCGCATCGTCGACACCACCCTTAACCCAACCACCGAGCAGCTTCTGACGCCCCGTCCACGGCCGCAGATCCGCATCGTCGACACCATCCTTAACCCAACCACCGGAGCAGCTTCTGACGCCCCGTCCACGGCCGCAGATCCGCGTCGTCGACACCATCCTTAACCCAACCACCGGAGCAGCTTCACCTACGCCCTCGTCCACGGGCACAGATCCGCTTCGCCCACACCGTAGTCCACCCTACCGGAGCCGCTCCACAAACACCCTACTCGACGGTTCTAGATCTCCTTACCGGACCCCGACAGCCAGCGCAGCATCATCACCCTCGATGTTTCTAACCTGATTCCCACCGTCTGGAGAGATGCCAAGCACCCGCCACGGCCTAGGTACTTGTCACCTTTAAACCCGTCCAGCATCACCTGCCCGATGCACTTCAAATATACTAACCGGTCGCTGTTACCTGTTATGCAGCTGGCAAAAACTACAAGGACGATGTTTCTTCTGGATCTAACAGCTTGGCCAACCAAGATCCTGGACTGAGGCATTGCTATGATCTTGTAAGCGCGTCTCTCTCTCTCTTGTATTGTTCTGTGCCTGCCAGCGTGCTTTGCTAGGATTTTCGACCAGTAATCCCTTTGTGCAGACAATGATTTCTACTACTGGCTGCTAAATTAGATATGTAGATGTCATACATGATACTACCTCGTACCTCCGTTCCTAAATATAAGTCTTTTAGAGATTCCACTATAGGCTACATACGGAGCAAAATGAGTGAATCTACACTCGAAAATGCATCTATATACATCTGTATGTGGTCCATACTGGAATCTCTACAAAGACATATATTTAGGAACAGGGGCAGTACATTACACAAAATCGTAGGTGGCATGTAGGAATTCCAGTGCACTACATTAGGCTCCCTTAGAGTGCCTGCTAGTCCAGCATACAGAGTCATGGCTAGTTTATGGTACGCACACAATCGTTAATTGGTGGTTTAAATATGCGCAAGGGATATGCAATGTAGTATCATGTAGAGATGTCTGAAATTAGCCGTGTCAACTTGCAGATAGGGTTACACAATGAAAAAGTACAAGATGTATGTGGCAATTTCATGGAACATCGCAAAAAAAGGAGAGGCAGCGGTGAGCCTATACAGTGTGCTATGGTACGTCACTCCTCCATTGCAATCATCGTGACATGTTATTTGTATGCCAGTTCTATTAGCCAAGTTTCTTAGGGACAGTTATTACGAGTTATCCTAAGAAAATAAGCACCTGTGAATATAAGCTCCATGTAATACGCCAACCAGTTCTTTTCATTGCGTTTTCAGCTTATCTTTGGTATGATCAGTGGAAAGTCTAGATTGCATTATATATTTTTCATTTTGCTGCCCATATGGAAATTAATTTGACTTGCAAACATCACAAATTGAACCCAGTGCAGTAATTAATATGATAGGAAAACAGACCATCACTATTTGCTCAAAATGCAAATACAAAGATACCATCTACTTGGCACAATCTACTTTGGTCAATGTTTTCCATAGAGATCCCATTGCCTAATTTAAACGAAGAACGCATGACCCACATTTAAATGAAGAACAATTATTTATTGAAATTCGATGGTCCAAGTGGCTGGTTATTATCATATAGCAGCACCACCTGAAAGCATCATATAGCAGCAGCAGCAGCTCATAGCAACTCATCATACAGCAGCAGCAGTCTGCAATTCATCATATACCAGCAGCAGCTCATAGCAATTCATCATATAGCAGCAGCAGGAGCAGCTCATAGCAATTCATCATATAGCAGCAGCAGGAGCAGCTCATAGCAATTCATCATATAGCAGCAGCAGGAGCAACTTGTAGCAACTCATCATATAGCAGCAGCAGCAGCTCATAGCAATTCATCATATAGCAGCAGCAGCAGCTCATAGCAACTCATCATACAGCAGCAGCAGCTCATAGCAATTCATCATATAGCAGCAGCAGGAGCAGCTCATAGCAATGCATCATATAGCAGCAGCAGAAGCAACTCATAGCAATTCATCGTATAGTGGATCAGAATGAAAATTTGGCAAAAAATCAGAGGAGATCCTCACCTTGTTGGATGAGCTCATCCTTCAATAGCACCTCAAGGCCATGGCCTGGGAGGAGGGCAGGGGGAACAAGGTGCCTTCTGCCGCAGTGTGGCATCAGCCGTAGTTGTGCAGCGCCCGCCGGAGTAGTGCGTTGGACGAACCACAGTGGAGCAGCTGCTGGAGACCATGAGAATGAGGGGCGGCGCCAGAGGGAGGAGCAGCCAGGGAGATTTGCCCCTATCCGCCGGCCATGTAGCCTAGCTGGACATAGCATCGTCGAGGACCAGGCCAGATGGGACCAGTGGCGACGGCTCGCTGGAGGAACCCTAGTGCTGCAGGCAGGGGATCGAGGTAGAGGGAAAGGGGAGAGGAGATGCAAGCGGGCAGGGCAATGAATGCTTGCGTGTTTGTTTTTACTTGAGGGTCAGGTGTGACACGGGCGTCAGCAGTTGCATTTTGAGTGTAATATAGGCAGACAACAGAGTCATTTCACTATTCCCCTTCCCTTCAATTTTTAGTGAGGTTCTACCCGAAACACCCCCCTCCAAAGCGAAATTAGTTAAGCCCAAGCCCATAACTCAAAAATGACTTCTTTACATCTTTTATGGCTTATTTTGACAATATGCCCTGAAAAGGCGGAATCGAACTGGCCCTTAACCTGCAATTCAATTGTGCGTGCAATGATGAATCACTCCTGCCTGCTATCTGTACATTTAGGCATCATCATACATGGCATAACCTAATACATGTGCATTCCATTGTAGAATCTGGAATATGCAATGTTTATGTTAGTTCATACGTTGCACATGATGTTTAAATGCCCCTTAAATCTGGTCAGTCAAGTGATGGTCTTTAAGCCTCCTTCTTTGCTTCTTTTCTTGATATGTAAGATTTGCTCACACATCTGTTCAATTGCTTGTTTGCATCAGCCAGCCATACTAGGACTGTTTGCTTTGATTACTTGTTGTTCTTGACCTAACACTCTAACAGAGCTTGTCAACGATTTAAACACTAAGGGCTGCTGTAGTGGGGCCTTGTCTAACTCATAGGTGACATAAAGGTTTGGCTGTACACTACAGTAGGCTCTCCAAGAGTACCTGGAGATCCAGTTCGAAGGTATGCCTAGTTTTTACATAGTGCAGACATAGTAAATGCTCATTTCATTGTGTGCAAGTGCAAGAGATGCGGCATGTTTCATTATGTGGTGTTGTTTTGTTATAATCTCATCCTTTTGTGTTCACAGACTGGAAAGTATGCATATTTATCTTCCAAGGAGACGAGTAACTAGTTTGTGTCACCTTGCAGAGGGGGTGCAATGAAGATAAGATTGAGGATTTCCAAGTACAAGATGTTAGGAAGGAGCCTTGCAAGAGAAGTAGGAGCTGCGCTGAGCCTCTTCAACCTGCTAAGGTAAGTCACTGTATGCAACTCAACAGTTCAATTCCTTGTTTGTTTCAGGCATAGTTAATTTTCTCTTTTCAATTGCTTTATTTGTCCTCACTTAATGAGATGCCCAAATAATTTTGCCTGATGTTCGGTACTTGTATCACTATTAGTTGACATAATTAAAGGCGTTACCATTTAATTACTCTGCCGAAGTGTGCCTGAAGCTTTGAAGTCTATTAACCAACTATTATTGCATGAGGCTCACAATCTAGTTTATACTACGCTAATGATTGCATAGTTTTGCCTGCTGTAGTATGTTTGTATGAAACCCTCTGCTGTTCATTATGCTCCCTAAGACTTTAATTGAGGTACAGAATGGCCAACTGCTTGCTTACTTATACGCAACGTTCTGTCTAAATTTGTAACTTGTCTGTGTTTTCGATTGGGCCCCAACATCATGCTCCTCTGGTGAGCTAAGAGGGATTTCTGTATGCAGGCTGCACAGACTATCTTTTTTATAATTTTTAAAATATCACCTGCTTATGCTTCATGACGTGTAACATTTTTTTGTGAAAGTGACGTGTAACATTATTGTTAGTCCTGTTTTGCCATGTAGTACAAAATAGTGTCTTGTTCGCTTCACTGTTGTAACTATATTTTTGCCCTAGTCATGTGTACTTACAGAAACATTTCAGGATGAAGTGACATCAACACAAAAATCTGCGAGCAGTGCGGCATGGCCGTTACCGAATGATTATGGATTGGAATTGGAATGTGCTGATGTTCTCGAGCATCAACTAGAGGTGGCAAGACAACGTGTACATGATTGTCAACGTATAATCAACAAGTTGAGACTGGACATGCAGGTATTAGATGCAGGAGTCAAAAAAATGAAACAAGACACCGAGGTAACCATGAAGGAATTGGAGATTTTGCAGACTGAAATTTGTGCTATCTGAATCCGTCCAATCCTATTTTCTGAAGAGATTATAGTTCAAATGGAGTTAAGTTGATGCGCGTCCATGATGTATGAGCTGTATTTGCCTAGTGTATGTAATTTGTTGTTTGTGTATGCTTTATTATCACCTGTGCCGAACCATAATGCCTAGTGGGTATAATCGGCTGTAATTTCTTTATTGTATAGTGTAGGATTATTCTACCTTTCTATGCCTTGATCTCTTTGTTTTATAGTGTATGTTTTTTAGAGGTGATAGTATTGAGTAGGATAATTCTTTGAATATGCTATATCGGTCAAAACGGGGGCCAACTCGCCTGACCATGGGCCTTCACGGGCCGTCGGATCCATAGGCCTTCTACGTCTTGCAGGATCCATGGGCCTTCTACGTCTCACAGGATCCATGGGCCTTCTACATCTCGCAGGATCCATGGGCCGTCAACTCATTTATGGGTCTTGTACATGCCTTTAATGGTCCCTAGACGGGCCTATAATAGAAATCGTACGTTTTATGGGCTGACCATAACGGGCCGTTAATAGGCCTTATTTGGTGATGCTATGAAAATGGCCCAACATACTAACGGACCACAAACGGGTCGACTGTAACGACGGGCTGAATTTGGCCCACAAGCAGAAAATGACAGTAACGGGCCGTAAGTAACCGAATGCTGCAAATGATCCCAAGAATAAATGGGCCCTCAGAAGGCCGAAAGTTAACTTGGGCTGGAAACAGCCCAACGGAATAACCGCCCGTTAATGGGTATAAAGTGTTACATTGTTCATTATGGGTCAGTTTCACCGCGGGACGTTAATGGGTGTAAAGTAATACACTGTTCATTACGGGCCAGTTTCAGCACGGGCCGCTAATGGGCCAAGAGTTACAAAGGGCCTCATATGGGCCGAAAGACGTCATGGGCCATACATGGGCCAGAAGTGAAAACAGGCTGGAATCATATTGGATGGCCCAGATGACGCTACTGGGCCTAATTCGCATAGGTCATAACGGGCCTTGGTTTAGCGGGCTGTAAATGGGCTATATGCTAACATGCTGTTAACAGGCTTTCCATGGGCCGGCCCGCCAGCTTTTGACCAAGTCAAACGGGCCGGCCTTTTCACAGGAATGGGCCACTGTTGGGCTGTGCCACGTGTCGACGTACCATAGGCGCCTTCTGTCCAGTGAGTGGATGACATTTGTCCCAATGATGAGCCGACACGTGTTTCCTCCAGCCAATGATGATTTTCCACGTGGAAAATCCCATTGGCCAGGGCTGTTAACGGGTTATTGGATCCAAAACCCAACCCAATAGCTTAACAACATTCTGTTACGGTGGATGCCACGTGTCAGTCACCCTTGACGAAAGCACTTCTGTGACGCACGATTTATCGTCATGGAAGTGGACACTTCTGTGATGATAATTTTGGTAATGTCATGGAACACTTCTACGACAGCACAAGTATGACTATCTTGATTCTGTCATAAATTTGTCATGGATGTACATGCATGACAAAAAACGCGACCTACTGTGACAAACACGTATCATCACGGAAGTGTATTTTTTGTAGTGCATGCTTTATAGATCTATGTTTTATGGCGTATAGCCTTTATTTTGGGACTAACCATTACCGATGCCCAGTGCCTTCCTGTTTGCCTATTAGAGTTGCAGAAAAGATACCAAACGGATCAAACGAATGAACAATCTGAGACTCACGAAGAAAACAACATCAGAGACTAACAAGAGGCACGAGGCCGAGGTGCGCCCAGGAGGGCGCCCCACCTCGTGGCCCCGTACTCACCGACGACCTTTGCCTAAATACTCTATACAAAAACATCAGAGCCACGACTTTTCCACCGTCGCAACCTTCCGTACCCGTGAGATCCCATCTTGGGGCCTTTTTTGGCGATCTGCTGGAGGGGGATTCGATCACGGAGGGCTTCTACATCAACACCCTTACCTCTCCGATGAAGTGTGATTAGTTTACCATAGACCTTCGGGTCCATAGTTATTAGCTAGATGGCTTCTTCTCTCTCTTTTATTGTCAATACAAAGTTCTCCTCGATGTTCTTGGAGATCTATTTGATGTAATACTCTTTTGTAGTGTGTTTGCCGAGATCCGATGAATTGTGGATTTATGAACAAGATTATCTATGAATATTATTTGGTTCTTCTCTGAATTCTTATATGCATGATTTGATATCTTTGCAAGTCTCTTCGAATTATTGGTTTAGTTCGGCCTAGTAGATTGATCTTTCTTGCCATGGGAGAAGTTCTTAGCTTTGGGTTCAATCTTGCGGTGTCCTTTCCCAGTGACAGTAGGGGCAGCAAGGCACGTATTGTGTTGTTGCCATCGAGGATAAAAAGATGGGGTTTATATCATATTGCTTGAGTTTATCCCTCTACATCATGTCATCTTGCTTAATGCGTTACTCTGTTCTTATGAACTTAATACTCTAGATGCATGCTGGATAGCGGTCGATGTGTGGAGTAATAGTAGTAGATGCAGAATCCTTTCGGTCTACTTGACACGGACGTGATGCCTATGTTCATGATCATTGCCTTAGATGTCTTCATAATTATGCGCTTTTCTATCAATTGCTCGGCACTAATTTGTTCACCCACCATAATACATGCTATCTCGAGAGAAGCCACTAGTGAAACCTATGGCCCCCGGGTCTCTTTTCCATTATATTGCATCTCTTTTCCATATTTTTGAATCTCGTTTACTACTTTGCAATCTTTACTTTCCAATCTATACAACAAAAATACCAAAAATATTTACTTTATTATCTCTATTAGATCTCACTTTTGCGAGTGGCCGTGAAGGGATTGACAACCCCTTTATCATGTTGGTTGCAAGGTTCTTGATTGTTTGTGCAGGTATTCGGTGACTTGTACGTCGTCTCCTACTGGATTGATACCTTGGTTCTCGAAACTGAGGGAAATACTTACGCTACTTTGCTGCATCACCCTTTCCTCTTTAAGGGAAAACCAACACAAGATCAAGAGGTAGCAAGAAGGATTTCTAGCGCCGTTGCTGGGGAGATCTTCGGCAAGTCAAGCCATACCAAGTACCCATCATAAACTCTTCTCCCTTGCATTACATTATTCGCCATTCGCCTCTTGTTTTCCTCTCCCCCACTTCTAAAACGATTTTTGAAAACCTTTGCCTTTTCTTCGCCCCTCTTCCATTCGTCTCTTTTCGCTTGCTTCTTGTGCATTCATGTGTTAGATCGTTTGTTTTGTTCTCATGGCTAGTCCTCCTATCATTGTTAGTACTCTCAATAATGAAGTTCTCAATTTTAAACAAAGGGAGGGATAAAATCTAAGAGGTGCTTGGTATAGAATTTGCAATGCTCAAAATAGATCTACTAGAAAGCAATCTACTTCCGTTCTTCGCAATTTTTATGTAGGCATTACTCCTTGGAATAGATATGTTCTTGACACCATTACTGGAGGGAATTTCTTGGGAAGCCATACTTTTGGTACTTATAATGCCATGATAGATTTGTTAGGCCCACCACCTCTTTTGGTCGTTGGAACTATTTTAACCTTGGAACATGTGATGCAAAGGCTTGATATTATTGAAAATAAAATTGCTATTGTTGAGTTAAAATTGGATAAAAGGATTCATAATCAAATTACCCAATATGGGTCTAAGGTAGGAGTTACTCTAAAGAATCTTTGGGAAAAAGAACCCATAGTTAATGAAAAGATAGATCAAGATTCTACTAGAATTGATATACTCAAAGATATTATTACCAACTGGGGTTCCGCTTTTTTTGCCGTTAAAAATACCTCAAATCCTCCTCCTGCCAAAGTTGCCAAGTTTATCTATGTTCCTATGAATAGGACGTCGATAACTGCCACACGTGTGGCAGGAAAGGAGACGCACCACATGTCTCTAATGCAAATAGATTGCCACGTCATCGCATGCATGCATGCGAGAATCTTTTCGGATTTTCAGTTTTTAAAATGTTTTATCTCTTAAATGAAAAATCCGATTGAAGATCCGTTTTCAGCATTAAATCCCTCGCGACGAGATCTTCAAAACTAGATCTCATATCGATATATTTTGGCGATTTTTTTTGTTAAAAGTTGCCATGTCTATTGCACATGAATTGCCATGATATTTACACTAAAGTTGCCATGATATATTTCAACTATTTTCTTTTACATTTAAAAGTAAATTTTAACATATTATAAAACATGAATTAAGAAACTAGACATGCCATGCACCATAAACTAAAATTGCCATGATACATGCACTCAAAATTGCCATGGTTCAATAAAAAATATTTTCATGGTCAAAGTACTATAATTTCCATCATCAAAAAACTAAAATTGCCATGATCTACAAACTAAAATTGCCACATGGCAACTTTAGTTTAAGCACTATGGCAACTATAGTGTAAACATCATGGCAACTTCTGGGAAAAAAAAATTCGTCGAAACATATCAACATGGGGTCTAGTTTTGAAGATCTCGTCGAGACGGATTTAATGGTGAAAACAGATTTTTAGTTTGCTTTTTTATTTAGAAGATAAAACATTTTTAAGTCGAAAACCAAAAAGATTTCTGCTGATGTCATATATTCATACGTGGCAAAATGAGTGGTGATGGAGAGGTGTGGGCGATCTGCAAATGCCCACACGTATGGGCGTTAGTTTTTCCATAAGAATAAGGGTGAATCTTCGAGTAAGGAAAATGAAGATCTCAAATCAATAAGTGTTCACCCCAATTTTTTCTATATCATTCAGGAACCTTCTGCCACAAATGAATTTCTTCATTTCTTGCCTTGGAGTTTGATCATTAGCAAAACCAAAGAACCTCCTAAGGGTTATGTGTGTTCAATTGAAGAACTGCATACCAAAAATGGCAATACCTAGATGTATTCGTGTTTTCATGCCTAGCTAGGGGCGTTAAACGATAGCGTTTGTTGGGAGGCAACCCAATTTTATTTTTGTTCTTTGATTTTTGCTCCTGTTTAGTAATAAATAATTCATCTAGATTCTGTTTAGATGAGGTTTTATGTTTTAATTAGTGTTTGTGCCAAGTAGAACCTTCGGGAAGACTTGGGTGAAGTCTTTATGATCTTGCTGTAAAAAACAGAAACTTTTGCGCTCACGAGAATAGCTATCATTTTTTACAGAAGAGTGCTTTTAGGTTGATTATTTTTGCAGATTATTAATAGACAAATTCCTCACGTCCACCAATTTACTTCAGAATATTTAGAGTTACAGAAGTATTTGAAAGTTACAGATTGCTACAGACTGTTCTGTTTTTGGTAGATTCTGTTTTTCGTGTGTTGTTTGCTTACTTTGATGAATCTATGAGTAGTATCGGGGGGTATGAACCATAGAGAAGTTGGAATACAGTAGGTTTAACACCAATATAAATAAATAATGAGTTCATTACAGTACCTTATAGTGGTGGTTTATTTTCTTATACTAACGGAGTTCATGAGATTTTCTGTTGAAGTTTTGTGTTGTGAAGTTTCCAAGTTTTTGGGTAAAGATTTGATGGATTTTGGAATAAGGAGTGGCAAGAGCCTAAGCTTGGGGATGCCCAAGGCACCCTAAGGTAAAATTCAAGGACAACCAAAAGCCTAAGTTTTGGGATGCCCCGGAAGGCATCCCCTCTTTCGTCTTCGTTTATCGGTAACTTTACTTGAGGTTATATTTTTATTCACCACATGATATGTGTTTTGCTTGGAGCGTCTTGTATGATTTGAGTCTTTGCCTTTTATTTTACCATAATCAACCTTTCTTTATACACCTTTTGGGAGATACACGCATGCATCGGAATTTATTAGAATACTCTATGTGCTTCACTTATAGCTTTTGAGCTAGACAATATTGCTCTAGTGCTTCACTTATATTATTTTGAGAGTCTTTTAGAACAGCATGGTAATTTGATTTGGTTATAAAATTAGTCCTAATATGATGGGCATGCAAGATGGGTATAATAAAAAAAATCATATAAATTGCATTGAATACTATGAGAATTTTGATTCTTTATGATTGTTTTAAGATATGAAGATGGTGATATTAGAGTCATGCTAGTAGAGTAGTTGTGAATTTGAGAGATACTTGTGTTAAAGTTTGTGATTCCCGTAGCATGCACGTATGGTGAAACGTTATGTGATGAAGTTGGAGCATGATTTATTTATTGATTGTCTTCCTTATGAGTGGCGGTCGGGGACGAGCGATGGTCTTTTCCTACCAATTTATCCCCCTAGGAGCATGTGCGTAGTACTTCGGTTCGATAACTAATAAATTTTTGCAATAAATATGTGAGTTCTTTATGACTAATGTTGAGTCGATGGATTATACGCACTCTCACCCTTCCACCATTGCTAGCCTCTCTAGTACCGCGCAACTTCCACCGGTACCATACACCCGCCATATACCTTCCTCAAAATAGGCACCATACCTACCTATTATGGCATTTCCATAGCCATTCTGAGATATATTTCCATGCAACTTTCCACCATTCTGTTTATTATGAAACGCTCCATCATTGTCATACTGCCTTGCATGATCATGTAGTTGACATCGTATTTGTGGCAAAGCCACCGGTTCATAATTTTTTCATACATGTCACTCTTGAATCATTGCACATCCCGGTACACCGCCGGAGGCATTCACATAGAGTCATATTTTGTTCTAAGTATTGAGTTGTAATTCTTGAGCTGTAAGTAAATAAAATTGTGATGATCTTCATTATTAGAGCATTGTCCCGGTGAGGAAAGTATGATGGAGACTATGATTCCCCCACAAGTCGGGATGAGAATCCGGACGAAAAATTAAAAAAATAAAAAAGAGAGAAAAAAGAGGCCATAAAAAAGAGAGAAAAGGCCCAAATAAAAAGATGAGAGAAAAAGAGAGAAGGGGCAATGCTACTATCCTTTTACCACACTTGTGCTTCAAAGTAGCACCATGATCTTCATGATAGACAATCTACTATGTTGTCACTTCAATATACTAGTGTGAATTTTTCATTATAGAACTTGGCTTGTATATTCCAATGATGGGCTTCCTCAAAAGTGACCTAGGTATTCATGAGCAAGCAAGTTGGATGCACATCCACTTAGTTTCTTTTGTTGAGCTTTCATACGCTTATAGCTCTAGTGCATTTGTAGCATGGCAATCCCTACTCACTCACATTGATATCTATTGATGGGCATCTCCATAACCCGTTGATACGCCTAGTTGATGTGAGACTATCTTCTCCTTTTTTTGTCTTCTCCACAACCACCATTCTATTCCACCTATAGTGATATATCCATGGCTCACGCTCATGTATTGCGTGAAAATTGAAATTTTTTGAGAATATCAAAAGTATGAAACAATTGCTTGGCTTGTCATCGGGGTTGTGCATGATTAAATACTTTGTGTGATGAAGATAGAGCATAACCAGACTATATGATTTTGTAGGGATAAATTTCTTTGGCCATGTTATTTTGAGAAGACATGATTGCTTTGTTAGTATGCTTGAAGTATTATTGTTTTTATGTCAATATTAAACTTCTGTCTTGAATCTTTCAGATCTGAACATTCATGCCACAATAAAGAAAATTACATTAGTAAGTATGCTAGGTAGCATTCCACATCAAAAATTCTGTTTTTATCATTTACCTACTCGAGGACGAGCAAGAATTAAGCTTGGGGATGCTTGATACGTCTCCAATGTATCTACAATTTTTTATTGTTCCATGCTATTATATTATTTGTTTTGGATGTTTAATGGGCTTTAATATGCTCGTTTATATTATTTTTGGGACTAACCTATTAACTAGAGGCCCAGTGCCAGTTCCTGTTTTTTTGCCTATTTTAGAGTTTTGCAGAATAGGAATACCAAACGGAGTCCAAAGGGAATGAAACCTTCGCGATGATCTTTCTTGGACCGAAAGCAAACCAGAAGACTTGGAGTTGATGTCAGATACATAACAAGGAGGCCACGAGGCAGGAGGGCACGCCCCCACCCTCGTGGGCCCCTGGTAGCTCCACCGACGTACTTCTTTCGCCTATATAATCTTATACCCTAGAAACATCAGAGAGAGCCACGAAACCACTTTTCCACCACCGCAAGCTTCTATACCTGTGAGATTCCATCTTGGAGCCTTTTCCGGCGATCTGCCGGAGGGGGATTCGATCACGGAGGGCTTCTACATCAACACCCTTACCTCTCCGATGAAGCGTGAGTAGTTTACCATAGACCTTCGGGTCCATAGTTATTAGCTAGATGGCTTCTGTCGGATTTCGGGTTCCGGCAGAACCTTGAGGTTCGAACTCTGGGGTGCGCGCGAAGATCTCTCTCCTACCTACTCACGTCTCGTAGCCTCGCAAGGAATCTAAGCTAGAAAGATGAACACACAGGAGACACGAGGTTTATACTGGTTCAGGCCACCATTGTGGTGTAATACCCTACTCCAGTGTGTGGTGTGGTGGATTGCCTCAGGGGCTGATGATGAACAATACAAGGGTAGAACAGCCTCGCGAGGGATGTTCTTGAGCTGGTGCGATGAACTGCTCGGGTGAGCTCAGTCGCTTCTCTCTCTCTAGTCTACCCAAAAATCTCTCTCTACCCGAAAATCTCTCTCTCTACTCTGTGGTGGCTAGCTCTATTTATAGAGGCCCTGGGCCTCTTCCCAAATAATGAGCGGGAAGGGCGCCAACAATTGGCATTTTGAAGGGGAACATCCAGTACACTTATCCTGACCAAAGTTGGTCTTCGACTGGCAAAGACTCTGATGGTGACGCCGTCCTGGGCTCCACGGTGACCTACATCCCGCCGTCCCGCTGGTCTTGGTCTTGTTGCACCGAAACGGTAACCTCTGCCTAATGCCTTGGCCTGTGCTTGCCCCATTTGCACCGAAGGGGAAACAAGGACACTGCGCAGGCCGGCGCCCGCCTGGTCTCGATCATCATGGCTTGCATCATGGGCACCTCACGAGGTACCCCGCCTTGATCTCTCCGCCTCCTCGCGAGCCCGCCTGATGAGGCTGCTCCTGAGGAAGCTTCCTGTCGTCCACCCCGCGAGGCTTGGCCCCTCGCGAGGGTCTTGAGCTTGAGCTGATGAAGCTGGGCTGCACTAGGCCTCCGCTTGAGCCACGCCGCAGGACGCAAGCAGGCAAGTCTGGGGACCCCCATTCCCAGAACGCTGACAGTAGCCCCCGAGCCCAAGGCGCGCCCAGACTTGGCTTAGAAGAGAAGCAAAGGGGCAAGTGCGAAGCGCCGCAGGGCCCAATAGCCTGCGGCCTTGGGCGCCGCATGGCGATTGATTGGACGCGGGCGTCCCCGCTTCCCCACAATGCCTCGGCAACCGTCCGATGTGACTAGTCCCTGCATGCAAAATGGGTCATGATTACCTGCGATCGTGGAGGCTGTCGGTTGGCCTCCTCCGGTTATAAGTACGGAACAGCGTGAGCCCTTCCAGTCCATCTCTCCTTGCTTCGCCTCTTCTTCCTCACTCCTCCTCCATTTTGACAAAAATGGCGCCGATCCGCCGGTTTTCTGCAGAAGAGAAGGGAAAGGCCCCCCGAGAGGGTTCCGTCCCGCTCCCGCTGAAGAAACGTCTAGTCCCCTGCCGCCGAGATGAGGGCGCTCGGCAGGAGGCGTCGAGGCCTTGGTACGAGCGGCCACCACCAGGGTTTCCGCTTCCCTTGTACGCCTGAATCAAGGGCCCTAGAGAAGAAGGTGCCGAGCGACACCGACGGTGCTACCGTCGACGCTGGCGAGTTACGGCGGTGCGTGTTGTCCCCCCTGGAGTCCATGCCGAGGGCTCTTCCCGCGAGCTTGTGCTCCATGCCGCCATGCCTCCTTGATCTTGGATCCGCCTTCCTTCCTCCTTCGCCTTTGAGATACCGTCGAGGGGGCCTCGGGAGCTCTGGCTACAGCACGCAGACTGCAGCACCCCCGCGACCGAGGCGGAGGTCGAGGTTGTCGCCCCGGGCAAGGTCTTCATGACCCGTGGCTGGGGCGAGATTGCCAGGGTCTGCCGAACGGGGGGTGCCCTCGTGATTCATCTGGAATACGATGACGCCTCCCTGATGCTCTTCAAGGTCTTTGACGCGGAAGGGCGCCGGCTGGAGTGCTGCCCAAAGGAAGGCGGCCAGGGCATCGGAGTGGCGTGGACCAGGCTTGCCAACCACTTGCCCAGCGGCTCCTCAGGCAGCAGTGGAGGAGCGAGTGCATCCAGCAGCTCCCCCGAGCTTTACACGACTCCAGAGATGAGCGACGACAGCTACGAGCCCCCGAGCTAGCGTTGCGCTCGGAGCAGGGCGGCCGCATCAGGCCGTCGGCGCTGCTGATCTGGATGGGGCTGGCGCCGCCGTCAGGCGGCCCACTGTTGATGATGGCGTCTCCCGCGGAGGCGCGCGTAGTTAGCGTTCCTTATGATCAGCACCTTTTGTTCCCTGCGAGGAATTGAAGTAACACCCTGTGGGGGTATGTAAGGCGTCCGCCATGCCTTTTGTGCATATTATCCTTGTTATGAATTAATGCGAGATGCTAGTCCTGTCCCGGCTCGGCTCCCCCTTTCTTTCCTCACGAGGGCTTGGTGCTCTGCGCCGACAGGTCCTGGTCCCCAGGTAGGCTTCAGCCGTCGCTGGTATGCCATGTCGCGATGCCGTGGTCAAGGCCAGGAGGTGAGCGGCCCAAGGTCCAGTAAGAGCCCCTAAGTCGCGATGCTCAGGAGGTCCCCTTTAGCACTCAAGCAGCCTCCGCTGGGCGAGAAAGGCAGGCAACGTTGTCGTGACAGAGCTGTAGCAGGCGAGGTTTTAGCGTTTAGTCGATTTAGCTTTGGCGTGACTTATCTCATAGGTTTGGAGTAGCTCTTTGGCGAGGTGTCGGGCCTGCATGGTGGCAGCTGGGGTGTTGTTGGGTTAGGTCCTCACGAGCTTCTTCCCTCCCTGGTCCGTGCACTTGAAGATGTTGCAGACGGCCTTGGTCCCACGGCCGAGGCCGAGGCGCGTGTCCTTTCTTCTGCGGCGCTGACGCGTGTCCTCACCTACTTCTACCTTCGCGACCCCAACATCGACCTCGACAGCCTGCTGGAACCTGTGAGCGGCGAACTTGCCGCTGCTGCTGCTGAGCCGTGAAAGGCCGAGCTGAGGCCTTGCTGGGGAGGTTCTGCGCCTTCAGCACTTGGACCGGGTGCGATGCTGCCTGCTCCGCGGCTTCGGGAGGTGGAGCCGCCCAGCGTGACTCCACCACAAGCGGCGGCGCTCCCGGAAAGTGATCCCTTCGCGGCTTCTGTCCTGTTTTAATTCCTGCAACATGCACCATGCCTCGTGGAGGCGTTTAAACTTGCGTTTGGCATTGTGAAAACAACCTATGGCCTGTAATATTTGCTTTTGAATTCGCTAGAATTTGCATTTTCCCTACTATTTGCTTGTGTTCTACGTCGGCAGGGCCCGGCCCCGCGCATACCTCAGCCGCTGTTAGCCCGTCCGGAAACCAGGACGGAACCAAGGAGTGAGGGGCTACGTGACTAGTTAGGCTCCTGAGTCGCGATGCTCAGGAGTCCCCCTTTACGCGCGAATAGCAAGTAGGGAAGGAAGGCATAGGAGTGGATTTGTCATTCTACGTCGGCAAGGCCCGGCCCCGCGCATACCTCAGCCGCTGTTAGCCCCGACCGGAAACCAGGACGGGACTAAGGAGTGAGGGGCTACGTCACCAGTTAGGCTCCTGAGTCACGATGCTCAGGAGTCCCCCTTGGCGCTCAAACGGGTCTTCATACCTTGGCTACGCTCGGGGAGGGGCGCGTGATGACCAGGTTCGAGGGACCTGGTTGGGTGGCATGTGCTTGGGCGTGGCCCGGGCGCAGCCTCTGTGTCCAGCCCCCTCGCGTGGCACTCCCGAGGGGAGGCGTTGCGATGGTGCCAGACACCAAGCTCTGGGCTCCCTGAGGTTGATACAACCGTGGGCCGCCCTCAGTTGTTTATCATCAGCGCGGAGCATAGTGCTTCTGTATGTGTACGGGCATAGCCGCTCCTCGACAGTGTCGTCAGCCAGCATGGGGCATGGTGCTTTGAATGGTGCGTGGGAGGGGGCTCCCCTCCGAGAGGAGCCCCCGGGGCGTGTACAGCCCCACCCTGACACGTGGCCGGCACGGTAGGGCTAGGAGAGGTATATCTGGGCACCCGTGAGCCAGCGCGGGACTCATGAGGCCCTACCTCGATGCGGGTTGCGCCTGGCTCTGGGACTTTATCAATGGTATGTTCCTGCAAGGTGGTTAGAATGCAAATGCTCTACGTTCTCAGGTCCCGGCCCTCGAGCAAGCTCAGCCGCCGCTGGTATGACAGGTCGCGATGCCGTGGGTCAAGGCCAGGAGGTGAGGGCTGGAGAGCCAGTAAGAGCCCATGAGTCGCGATGCTTAGGCACCCCCCTTTTAATGTGCAAGCGCTTTGCATGAGAGTGGAGAGGTCTGCAGTAGGTAGCAGACGATAATCATGGGAATCAGGTTAAGCATGGAGGAGCAAATCCATTTAGATAGATGCAGAAAAATCAAACGCCACTGGGTCAGGCCCGAGCGGCTTGGGGATGATGAAACCCGAGGGGTGCCCCCAACAAGGTAAGCACAGAACATAAGTAAAATGGATACATGCCGCAGGGACAGACCCACGCGACCTAGGAATGATGCAGCCCTATGGGCGCTCCCAGCTGAAGCGAAAACTAAAACGAAGTCACTTGATATTTTTGCAGAGCGAGGGTCGGAGTAGCTGACGATGCGGGATGAAGGAGCCGATCCTCACGAGCTCCCGGGGCCAGGATCCTCGGGAGGCTCCCGGGGCGCAGGCGGATCCTCAAGGACCATCTCCATCTCTGCCAGGACCACGCGATGCCTGACCTCCTAAGCCTCCAGAATGCTCCTCAGCAGGCGCTGATGAGCAGCGGCCGCGTTCGGCAGGCCGAGAGGCATGCGAACGTAGCTGTGAGGTGGACCCTCGCAACGCCCCACGCGCGAGGGCCAGAGGCACTCCTGAGACGCGGCTCGGTTGAGCCATGGCACGTCGATGCAGACGTGCAGCCCTCCATCCTCGCTTGGATGGGGGGCTACAGTGGGTAAGCGGCGGCTGCCACGCATGACTCTTGACTCCTGCAGCTCCTGAGTGTTTCTTGCGATGAACTCTTGAGGGTTCGGTCCTTCTTTCCTCATGCCTTCTTGAGGGAAACGTGCTTTGAAGCATGCCTCCAAGTGGCGCCCGAGCGCCTCCCTCGTGACCTTGGCAAAGTCGGTGGCCCTCCAAGAGAGAGCCTCCGAGCCTTGCCCGAGGAGGGCGCCAGGCACGCCTTCCTATGCGACAGAGGGTGGTGCCCATTGAACAGGCGCGGATCATGACGCAACGCCCCTAGAGGTGCCTGCCTCCTGAGGCCTTGAACCAGGTGATGTCTTCTTCTTCTTGGGAGCTGCTCCTGGGATGTTTCCACTCTTGGTGTCTGGGTCTTCAATCGACGCGGCCTGGAAGGCGTGCTCGAGGGAGCACACCGCATCTTTCTCTTCACAGGGGACCGTGATGACCCCACCGCTTCCTGGCATCTGGAGGATGTTGTAGCCGTGGTGGGTCACTGCCATGAATTTGGCCAGAGCTGGGTACCCGAGGATGGCATTGTACGGAAGGCGAATGTGGGCGACGTCGAAGTCTATGAGTTCAGTATGGTAGTTGTTGTGCTGCCCAAAGGTGACAGGGAGGCGAACCTGCCCTATCAAAACAGTGGAACCATTAGTGACTCCTGAGAAAGGCTTGGTCGGCTGAAGCTGATCATATGGCACTTGGAGATTGTTGAACGTCTCGACGGACATGACGTTGAGTCCTGCTCTGCCATCGACGAGGGTCCTGGTGACCTGCACATTGCTAATGACTGGGGAACAGAGCATTGGGAGGACCCCAGTTGTTGCTGCGCACTTGAGCTAATCCACCGAGCTGAACGTGATGGCACATGTGGACCACCTGAGAGGGCGCGTGGCCTCAAGCTTGGGGAGGACTGCATTCACCTCGCGAGCAAACTGCTTGAAGATACGCTGGGAGGCTGGGGCTTGAGCTCCACCCAAGATGCAAGCGATTGCGCGCGGCTCCTGGAAGCCCCCAGCCCCCTCGTGCTGATGCTGGTCTTCATTCCTTCTTGGCGGTGGTGGCAGAGGAGGGAGGCCTGTGTTGCCTTGCGGGCGATCCTCACGAGGCCGATCCCTCCAACCTCCCTCGCGAGGCTGGTCCTGCCAGCGGTCCTCGCGAGGTCGGTCATGCCACCCTTGGCGAGGGCCACGATCTTCCCATCGTCCTCCACCTCTTCCTCCTCCTCGGCCATAGCCCCGATCGTTGCGCTCGGGACGTTGGCCGATACGTCCATCTTGCACAGCCTTGAGCTCTTGGCATTCATTGGTGTTGTGGGTGTGGAGGTCATGGTACACGCAGTACCGGCTGCCTTTGGATGACTCCGACTGATCCCTGCATCCCTTGGTGTCTGGCTCCGCTGCGAGCACAGCCGCTCCCTTGCGCTTCACGTCCTTGGCCTTGGGCTTCTTCTCTTCCGGATCAGCAGCTGGAAGCTCAAGGAGGGAGAGGCGCCCTTCCTCAGCCCTGGCGCACTTGGTCGCCAAGTTGAACAACTCTAGAGATGTGCACAGGTCTTCATGGATTGCTAGCTCCTCTTTCATCTTGATGTCGCGCACGCCATCGGAGAAGGCTGAGATGATGGCTTCCTCAGTCACCCTGGGGATCTTGAGGCGGGCGTCGTTGAAGCGCTGGATGTACTTTTGCAGGGTCTCTCCAGGTTGCTGCTTGATGCGGCGCAAGTCACTCATGGCCGGGGGCCGGTTGCGAGTGCCTTGGAAGTTGGCGATGAAGCGAGTGCGCATCTCATCCCAAGAGGAGATCGTGCTGGGAGGCAGGTTTAGGAGCCAGGTGCGGGCGCCATCCTTGAGCGCCATGGAAAACCAGTTCGCCATGACCTTTTCGTCCTTGTTGGCCGCCTCGATGCCCAGCTCGTAGAGCTGGAGGAACTCCGCGGGGTCGGCAGTACCGTCGTAGCGAGGAGGCAAATCCGGCTTGAACTTTCCCGGCCAGGCCACGCTGCGCAGCTCGGCGGTGAAGGTGCGGCAGCCTGCTGTGGCTACAGGGGGCCTTTGGTGGCGAAGGGCTTGATCCTGGAGGTCTCCGCATGCTGCCGCTAGCAGCAGCACGGGGTCGTGGCATGCTGAAGCAGGAGCACGGTCATGGCGTGCCGGTGCAGGGAGCACGCGAGCACCTTCTTGAGGGCGAGGGACCTCTTGGCAGCTCTTTTCTTGCTGCGTGGGCGCTGGACGCGGTGGGTCTCTTCCAGGGGCCGCGTGCCTTGGGGCCAGGGCGCCTTCTTGAGGAGGAGGCGGCGGAGGTGCCTCCAGAGCTGCATTGCTCGCGCAAGGCAAAGGGCGATGCAGCAAGAGGGACGGCGCAGGGGAGCCCCCTGCGGCAATGACGAGCTCAGTGATGCGAGCGAGCCACTCGTCATAGAGGTCGTCGACGGGGCAGTAGTGCAGGAGCTCGCGTGCCAGGAGCAACGCGGTGTGCGCGTCCGTGGGGGCGCGACGGGCGTGCGAGGACGAGCATGCTGGAGTCAGCGATGGGGTGGCGGTGCGGCCTTCCCGCCGCATCGAGGGATCCAGCGACGACGCCTACTGCTCGTTCCTCGCTGGGCCGGTGGTGGCGTAGGCGGCAGGCGATGGGGAATGACGGGGAGGCCCGCCGGTGGGGGCCGTCTGGGCGACATGGGCTGCGAGAGCAGCCCGACGCTCGGCGCGGGCACGGCGAGCGTCAGACATGGGCGCGACGGACGACGAAACGCGAGGCGGTGGAAGAAGGATTCCGGTGCACCCCCTACCTGGCGCGCCAAATGTCGGATTTCGGGTTCCGGCAGACCCTTGAGATTCGAACTCTGGGGTGCACGCAAAGATCTCTCTCCTACCTACTCTCGTCTCAAAGCCTCGCAAGGAATCTAAGCTAGAAAGATGAACACACAGGAGACACAAGGTTTATACTTGTTCAGGCCACCATTATGGTGTAATACCCTACTACAGTGTGTGGTGTGGTGGATTGCCTCAGGGGCTGATGATGATACAAGGGGAGAACAACCTCACGAGGGATGTTCTTGAGCTGGTGCGATGAACTGCTCGGGTGAGCTCAGTCGCTTCTCTCTCTCTAGTCTACCCGAAAATCTCTCTCTACTCGAAAATCTCTCTCTTTCTACTCTGTGGTGGCTAGCTCTATATATAGAGGCCCTGGGCCTCTTCCCAAATAACGAGCGGGAAGGGCGCCAACAATTGGCCATTTTGAAGGGGAACATCCAATACACTTATCCTGACCAAAGTTGGTCTTCGACTGCCAAAGACTGACGATGACGCCGTCCTGGGCTCCAGGGTGACCTCCATCCTGCCGTCCCGCTGGTCTTGGTCTTGTTGCACCAAAACGGTAACCTTTGCCTGATGCCTTGGCCTGTGCTTGCCCCCTTTGCACCAAAGGGGAAACAAGGACACTGCATAGACCGACGCCCGCCTGGTCTCGATTGTCATGGCTTGCGTCACGGGCACCTCGCGAGGTACCCCGCCTTGATCTCTCCGCCTCCTCACGAGCTCGCCTGATGAAGCTACTCTTGAGGAAGCTTCCTGTCATCCGCCCCGCGAGGCTTGGCCCCTCGCGAGGGTCTTGAGCTTGAGCTGATGAAGCTGGGCTGCACTGGGCCTCCGCTTGAGCCACGCCGCAGGCCGCAGGCAGGCAAGTCTGGGGACCCCCGTTCCCAGAATGCCGAAAGCTTATTCTCTCTCTCTTTGATTCTCAATACAAAGTTCTCCTCGATGCTCTTGGAGATCTATTCGATGTAATACTCTTTTGCGGTGTGTTTGCCGAGATCCGATGAATTGTGGATTTATGAAAAAGATTATCTATGAATATTATTTGGTTCTTCTCTGAATTCTTATATGCATGATTTGATATCTTTGTAAGTCTCTTCAAATTATCGGTTTAGTTCGGCCTACTAGATTGATCTTTCTTGCCATGGGAGAAGTTCTTAGCTTTGGGTTCAATCTTACGGTGTCCTTTCCGAGTGACAGTAGGGGCAGCAAGGCACATATTGTGTTGTTTCCATCGAGGATAAAAAGATGGGGTTTATATCATATTGCTTGAGTTTATCCCTCTACATCATGTCATCTTGCTTAATGTGTTACTCAGTTCTTATGAACTGAATACTCTGGATGCATGCTGGATAGCGGTCGATGTGTGGAGTAATAGTAGTAGATGCGGAATCCTTTCGGTCTACTTGACACAGACGTGATGCCTATGTTCATGGAGACAATATCAGGTGGAAACCACATTTTCAGTGGAAGCTTGGAAACCTGAGCACATGCTGTTGGATCCTATATGTATGGACTAGATCCATCCACCATTGCTACGTGCTATTTGCAAATAAATGCCCGCTGGGTTGCAATGATATTTTGCACATAACCCCTCAGTGTTTACAAGTCATCAAATCTAACACCGTCACCCCATGTCTCCAGTAGACGTTTTATACCAGAGGTCAAACTAGTTGCAATCAACACAGGGTAAGCAAGTAGTACCAATTTTGATATTATACCTGCAAACGCCCCATTTTGGTAAACAAAACAACATGAAACTCTGCTCAACACAATTCTATCCAAAGGCAAGTAGAGCAAACAGTTCAATACAAAGATGCTAGTAATAGAATTAGAACTTATCTAACAGAACTCTGCCCTTGAAAAAGAGAACTCTGTCCAGTTCCTTGCAAATTTAAGTAAAGAAGACGCCTCAATACAACATCAGTGATTAATAGTGATTGCAAATCTGTGCATTTATACATCACTCATTCAACACCTAGTTCTAGTATAATAGGAAAAGGAGAAAACCAATGCAGTACTATTAGTCCTAATAACTTGCAGAAATCTTGCCACCAAGCAATCCGAAACAGAAGAGTTGAATTGGTCAGGCAATAGCTCACTTCACCAATCAATGGCAATAGAAATTTAACCTGGTGGCAAACATCATTTCTATAATTTTCTATGCTCAACCAGTTCAACATCTTTCTTATTTCCCATCGTACTATGCACAATTCTATGGCCGCATGAGTTCCTTGTTGCTGCATTAAGGGTGTGTTTGTTTTGGCTGCAATTTTCATGGTTGAAGGTGTTGTAACTCTAAATGACTTGATTAATTAAGACCTGTTTTTGCTGCATATGGCTACTTTTCACAGAATTTCAAATGAAAGTGTAGTTTTTTCAATAGTTTAGACAATGAATTTAAACGAATTTCACATATAATTTGCTGCTTATAAGTTAAAACATCTATTCCACATGTAAATGAAACGACTGAGTTGTAAATGAAACTACACATGAACGTTTTAGCCAAATTGATGTACAGATGGCAGTAGCAGTGCCAGTTCACTGTCAACATGACTAGGAGCAATGGCACACACATACAAATAGTCTAGGATATTTTTTTCTCACTATCAATCACACTAGACAGTACTAGCAGTAGCACACACGCATAAATTAATCTACGAAATCTATAGAAGCATGTACAAGCCCTAGACACCGCTCAAGCTTTCTAAATTCACATACGTATCATCATCTAAATTCCATCTAGACAGTAGCAGTATTAGTTCATAGACATATATCAATTTCCATTAGACCACGGTCGCACAGAGCACACACTCCAGGCACATATAGTCACAGATTTATATAACACTTAATTAGGAGAAAATAAATTATACCTCCCCAATTTCTTCAAGACCAAAATCTGCATCTGCTGACAAGATGCCACTACTTCGTTCCCTCCTACTTCCTTCAAAAGATGTGCTAATTTTAGAGGAGACGACCCAATTAGCCACAACCTTGTCCCCTCCTCTATTTGCTTTGCAAATCTAGCCCAATCTAGAGATGAGGGAACCACTAGATGGGCTACGGGACAAAGGAGAACAGGCAAAGCAGAAAATATGGATACTGGAAATCCTCATACCTGGGACCTAGATGTAGCACGACGTCGCTGGGGAACGCTCGGACGAGTACTGGCACGGTTGGCTGGACAATTGCCAGAGATAAATCAGCCGCGCCACTCGCTGACAGCAGGCCCACCACAGAATGCTCAGAGCAGGACTATCAGTGCTGGCGGAACAAGCACCTAAGAGGATTCGGCCGTGCCGCTCGCCGCTTGCTGGCGTAGCACAGAACAAGGGGGTCATGCTGGAGGGAAGCGTAGTCTCCTAAACCTAGCTTTCTCATGGTAGGAACTCGAATCGGGATTGGCATGCTGCCATTCGGAAAGGTACCGGACGGCTGATACGTCTCCATCGTATCTACTTTTCCAAACACTTATGCCCTTGTTTTGGACTCTAACTTGCATGATTTGAATGGAACTAACCCGGACTGACGCTGTTTTTAGCAGAACTGCCATGGTGTTATTTTTGTGTAGAAATAAAAGTTCTCGGAATGACCTAAAAATCCACAGAGCAACTTTTCAGAATTAATAAAAAATACTGGCGAAAGAATCAGCACCAGGGGGCCCACACCCTGTCTACGAGGGTGGGGGCGCGCCCCTTGCCTCGTGGGCCCCTGGACGTCCACTAACCTCAACTCCAACTCCATATATTTGCTTTCACGGAGAAAAAAATCAGAGAGGAAGGTTCATCGTGTTTTACGATACAAAGCCGCCTCCAAGCCCTAATCTCTCTCAGGAGGGCTGATCTGGAGTCCGTTCGGGGCTTCGGAGAGGGAGATTCGTCGTCGTGGTCATCATCAACCATCCTCCATCACCAATTTCATGATGCTCACCGCCGAGCGTGAGTAATTCCATCGTAGGCTTGCTGGACGGTGATGGGTTGGATGAGATTTACCATGTAATCAAGTTAGTTTTGTTAGGGTTTGGTCCCTAGTATCCACTATGTTCTGAGATTAATGTTGCTATGACTTTGCTATGCTTAATGCTTGTCACTAGGGCCCGAGTGACATGATTTCAGATCTGAACCTATTATGTTTTCATGAATATATGTGATTTCTTGATCCTATCTTGCAAGTCTATAGTCACCTATTATGTGTTATGATCCGAGAACCCCGAAGTGACAATAATCGGGATACTTCTCGGTGATGACCGTAGTTTGAGGAGTTCATGTATTCACCATGTGTTAATGCTTTGGTCCGGTGCTCTATTAAAAGGAGGCCTTAATATCCCTTAGTTTCCATTAGGACCCCGCTGCCACAGGAGGGTAGGACAAAAGATGTCATGCAAGTTCTTTTCCATAAGCACGTATGACTATATTCAGAATACATGCCTACATTACATTGATGAATTGGAGCTAGTTTCGTGTCACCCTATGTTATAACTATTACATGACGAATCACATCCAACATAATTATCCATCACTGATCCAATGCCTACGAGCTTTTCACATATTGCTCTTTGCTTAGTTACTTTACCATTGCCACTATTACAATTACTACAAAACTGCTACTATTACTTTTTGCTACTGTTACCTTTACATCCATACTACTTTGCTACTAAATACTTTGCCGCAGATACTAAGTTATCCAGGTGTGGTTGAATTGACAACCCAACTGCTAATACTTCAGAATATTCTTTGGCTCCCCTTGTGTTGAATCAATAAATTTGGGTTGAATACTCTACCCTCGAAAACTATTGCGATCCCCTATATTTGTGGGCTATCAAGACTATTTTCTGGCGCCGTTGCCGGGGACCATAGCTCTATTCTTTGAGTCACTTGGGATTTATATCTGCTGGTCACTATGAGGAACTTGAAAGATGAAAGAACTAAGATTTATCCCTTAACTATGAGGGGAGGTAAGGAACTGCCATCTAGCTCTGCACTAGATTCTCCTTCTGTTATGAGTAAGCTTGCGACACCCAAACCTGCTTCTGCTATGAATTCTGATATGTTGCATATTGTTGATGATGCCACTTCTACTATGCATGATACTTATGATGAAACTACTTCTATGCTTCATACTACTGTGCCATTAGGTGAATATCTTGATGAACAACTTGCTAGGGTTAGAGAGAATGACATTCTTGAAACTGATATCATTGAAGATAGTGATGATGAAGGTTCTCCCCCTAAATATGAATTGCCTGTTGTTCCTGAGGGTTATGTTATGGATGAAGAAACTGCTAATGATTTTCTTGCTTGCAATGATAGATCTGATCTTAAGAAGTTATTAGCTAAACTGAAACAGAAAACTCTGAATGCTAGAATGAAATATGACCCTGCTTTTGCTACTTCACCTATCTTTGTTACTGATAAGGATTATGATTTCTCTGTCGATCCGAAGATAATTACTTTTGTTGAATCTGATCTTTTTTATGGCTATGAATCTGAAACTGTTGTGGCACATCTTACTAAGTTAAATGATATAGCCACCCTATTCACTAATGATGAGAAATCTCGCTACTATTATATCCTTAAGATATTTCTGTTCTCATTAAAGGGTGATGCTAGAACTTGGTTTAATTCTCTTGATCCTGGTTGTGTGTGTAGTCCCCAGGATATGATTTATTACTTCCCTGCTAAATATTTCTCTGCTCATAAGAGACAAGCTGCCTTAAGGGATATATATAATTTTGTGTGAATTGAAGAAGAGAGTCTCCCACAAGCTTGGGGGAGGCTTCTCCAGTTACTTAATGCTTTGCCTGATCATCCTCTTAAGAAAAATTAAATACTTGATATCTTTTATAATGGACTAACCGATGCTTCTAAGGACCACTTGGATAGTTGTGTTGGTTGTGTTTTCAGGGAAAGAACAGTCGATCAAGCTGAATTGCTATTGAATAATATGTTGACTAATGAAAATAATTGGACACTTCCTGAGCCAACTCCTGAGCCAACTCCTAAACCAACTCCGAAGAAAAGAGGTGTTCTTGTAGCGACCAGACCTCATACAGTCTGATCTTTGTGCATTAGTGTCATCCCTGGATCGGTAATGCTGACACGCACAGTACTTGAGGATTTATAACAGAGTAGCAATCACACACTTTATTACATCAAATGTCTCAAAAGAGAACTTATTACAATAAATATGGCTTAAGGCCATCTAAAATTGATAACAGCGGAAGGCTTGGAAGGTAAAGTGAGTCCATCAACTCCAACGACATCACTGAGTGAAAGACAACGACCTATGGCACCTTACTCGTCGTCTGAAAAGTCTGCAACATGAACATTGCAGCTCGAAACGGGTCAGCACATAGAATACGCTAGCAATGTAACACATAGAGTAATGAACAGAATAGATGCTATCACTACATGCATATATGGCTGGTGGAAAGCTCTATGGTTAACAGTTTTGCATAAAGCCAATTTTTTCCTACAACAAAGGAATAAATTTTATTTAACTAACATGATGGTTGTTAAACATTGAGAAGGTTCCTCCATCTCAATCCCATTTAAACATCATCATTAAACCCAATCAAATTATATTAAGAGTGATGAGACCAACATGATAATCCAAGAACTTGATACTCAAAACGTCCATAACCGGGGACACGACTAACCATGATTACTTTGTACACTCTGTAGAGGTTTGTGCACTTTTCCCCACAAGACTCGAATGCATCCATGGTCGGAGATTCGAGACACAGTCTTTCTGAAGTATTAACTCTCTACTCTGGATAGACAGTACCACCTACAACCCACTACCTCTACTAGTCTACCTCTTCAAGAGCTTCACACAACTTACTCAACTATGCCAGAGCCCATATTGGCTTGTGGTTGTACACGGAAGTTGCTAGCATGAATAATCTTATGATCCCTTTGTACCTGGGTGGCGGACCGTAGGATGATCACACAGGTACTCCGGGATATCCTAGGACAACACTGGATTCTCCAGGTGCCCTGACAACCACTGGGTACTCCAGGGTGCCTCAAGAAATCCACCCAGATGTGTATTTAAGTAGCCACCTTAATTCAACCATTAATTAACAATACTCACATCTGTCATGGATACACTCACCCAAACCACGTCTACAAGCATAGCATAGCAATATAAGCAATCGTAGAAGTAACATCCCAAAGGTTTGATATAAACAGGACAATAGGTTCTACCTCATCATCTACTTCCCAGAACCCACATGTTAATCAGATCCTAACCATGTAATTGTTTGAGGATTGATCTAATGCAATAAAACTGGGTAGCAAAAAGGTATGATCAAAGTGTTACTTGCCTTGCTGATGATCCGTGAAACCTAGAGACTCGTACTAGCACGCTTCGCACTCCGCGTACTCTATCGAAAAAAAACATACAATAAGCACTCAACTAGAAGCACGGGTAAAACTCAAATCAGAGATCTAACTAGAAATTTCAATTTAAGAACTCCGGTATGCAAAAAGAATCAAATCAAATGAAGTAACGAAACTCAAACTGCGAAAGAAACAAGATCCATTTACTAATCTGGATTCAAGTCAAATTTTACATTACCAAAATCTTGTTCAAGTTGATTAAACAGAAAGAGGTCTTCGAGACGAATATCTAGGAACTTGAATCGCTTGATTCCGATAAACGAGCGAAAAGATAAACTAAAACGAAAATCAGGGTAGAAATCACGATCGAAAATAATTGCGGAAAAACCCTGGAAAAAGAAAAATTAACGAACAGGCTAACGAACGAACGTTCGCTCTCTGCGGCTAATGGGTGAAAACCGTTCATTAAAACGAATGTACGAACGGGCGTTCGCTAAATAACTAAACCGGGAAAAAAAATGAAAGCCGATATAAAATAAAAATAACTGCGGGTTTCTAAAAAACCGAACGGTTCTCCGGCGAAAACCGGCAGCTACCTTGGTTCGCGTGATGGCGGCGGCGGCGGGCAACTTCGGCGAGGCGGCGTTCGGTGGCGGCGGGTGATACATCTCCGTCGTATCTATAATTTTTTATTGTTCCATGCCAATATTATTCAACTTTTATATACTTTTGGCAACCTTTATACTATTTTTTGGGACTAACATATTGATCCAGTGCCCAGTGCCAGTTCCTGTCTTTTGCATGTTTTATATTTTGCAGAAAACACTTATCAAACGGAGTCCAAACGGGATAAAAACGGACGGAAAATTATTTTGGAATATTTGTGATTTTTGGGAGGTGGAATCAACGCGAAACAGTGTCCGAGGTGGCCACGAGACGGGGGGCGCGCCCTCCCCCCTTGGCGCGCCCTGGGCTCTCGTGGGCCACCCGTAAGGTGGTTGATGCCCTTCTTTTTCCGCAAGAAAGCTAATTTTACGAGAGAAATCTGGGCGAAAGATTCACCCCAATCGGAGTTACGGATCTCCAGATATAAAGGAAACGGTGAAGGGGTAGAATCAGTGAACGCGGAAACAGAGAGATAGATCCAATCTCGGAGGGGCTCTCGCCCCTCCCACGCGATGGGAGCCAAGGACCATAGGGGAAACCCTTCTCCCATCTAGGGAGAAGGTCAAGGAAGAAGAAGAAGAAGAAGGGGGGCTCTCTCCCCCTTGCTTCCGGTGGCGCCGGAACGCCGCTGGGGGCCATCATCATCACCGTGATCTTCACCAACACCTCCATCATATTCACCAATGTCTCCATCACCTTACCCCCATCTATATTCAGCGGTCCACTCTCCCGCAACCCGCTGTACCCTCTACTTGAACATGGTGCTTTATGCTTCATATTATTTTCCAATGATGTGTTGCCATCCTATGATGTCTGAGTAGATTTTCGTTGTCCTATCAGTGATTGATGAATTTCTATGATTGGTTTGAGTTGCATGTTTTATTATTGGTGTTGTCCTATGGTGCCCTCCGTGTCATGCAAGCGTGAGGGATTCCCGCTGTAGGGTGTTGCAATGCGTTCATGATTCGCTTATAGTGGGTTGTGTGAGTGACTGAAACACAAACCCGAGTAAGGGGATTATTGCGTATGGGATAAAGAGGACTTGATACTTTAATGCTATGGTTGGGTTTTACCTTAATGAATCTTTAGTAGTTGCGGATGCTTGCTAGAGTTCCAATCATTAGTGCATATGATCCAAGAAGAGAAAGTATGTTAGCTTATGCCTCTCCCTCAAATAGAATTGCAATAGTGATTACCGGTCTAGTAACATAGTCAATTGCTTATGGACAATTTCACAACTCCTACCACCACTTTTCCACACTCGCTATATTTACTTTATTGCATCTTTATCTAAACAACCCCTAGTTTTTATTTACTTGCTCTTTATTATCTTGCAAACCTATCCATTCACACCTACAAAGTACTTCTAGTTTCATACTTGTTTTAGGTAAAGCAAACGTCAAGCGTGCGTAGAGTTGTATCGGTGGTCGATAGAACTTGTGGGAATATTTATTCTATTTTTAGCTCCTCGTTGGGTTCGACACTCTTACTTACCGAAAACTGTTGCGATCCCGTATACTTGCGGGTTATCAAGACCTTTTTCTGGCGCCGTTGCCGGGGAGTCATAGCGTGGGGTGAATATTCTCGTGTGTGCTTGTTTGCTTTATCACTAAGTAATATTTATTTGCTGTCCTTAGTTGTTTTCTATCTTTAGTTATGGGTAGGGAACGCAAAATACCAAAAAAATTAGTTGTACCTACTGCTCCAATGGTTGAAGAACCACTCAAAATCTATCACACTACTGAAGCATTTTACTTGGATCATCTTCGATCCCTATGTGCTCGTGCTGAAACCCCAACTAGCTTAGTTGAGGGAAAATCTTTAGATGAGCATGCTTGTTATGTGCGACACCGTATATCTGAAAAAGGGAAACTATTATGGGATCAAATTCAATGTTTGCAATGCTATGCTTGGAATTTATGTGAAATATATGATGTTACTTGTTGTTCTGAAAACCCTAAGAAACACCTTCCCTACCAATGTGAGTTTATTGATAATGGAATCCTATCTTCGTATGCTAAGGGTGTTTATAATTACTATGATATTCAACAAACTGAAGAATTTGTTGCTTTTAAGGGTGATTTTGAAATTGCTTCTTTGATTGAAAAGTAGGATGCTACTCTTTACAAATCTGAAAGTTTTGCCATACTTGAATATTGTTATGATAATTATGCTTCTAGTGCCTATGTTAAACCATATATTGAGAAATTATCCGCTGTCCAAGAAGAGAATAATATTTTGCAAGAAGCTATGGAAGAAGAAATTGATTAAACTGTGAGCTCATTGGATGAAAAAGATGATGAGGAGAGCGAAGAACAAAAGGAGGAAGAGCGGATTAGCCACCCATGTCCACCTTCTAATGAGAGTAACTCTTCAACTCATACATTGTTTAATTTCCCTCCGTGCTTACCGAAGGATGATTGCTATGATGATTACTATGATGATTGCTATGATGATTGTTATTATCCCGTTGATTCACTTGAAATATCCCCTTTTGATGATGCTTGCTATGCTTGTGGCCAAGATGCCAATATGAATTATGCTTATGGAGATGAACTTGCTATAGTTCCTTATGCTAAACATGAAATTGTTGCTATTGCACCCATGCATGATAGTCCTATTATCTTTTTGAATTCTCCCAACTACACTATATCGGAGAAGTTTGTGCTTATTAAGGATTATATTGATGGGTTGCCTTTTACCATTGCACATGATGATTTTGATGAATGTAATATGCATGTGCTTTCTGATCCTACTTGTAATTATTATGATAGAGGAACTTTATCTCCACCTCTCTATGTTTCCAATACGATAGAATTGCAAGAAACTGTTTATACTATGCATTGGCCTTTACTATGTGTGCATGAATTGTTCTTTTATGACATGCCGATGCATAGGAAGAGAGTTAGACTTCGTTGTTGCATGATATATGTTACTTTGTGCTCACTACTAAATTACAAATCATTGTTAATTAAAATTGGCTTTGATATACCTTGGGATCCGGGTGGATTCATTACTTGAGCACTAAATGCCTAGCTTAATGGCTTTAAAGAAAGCGCTGCTAGGGAGACAACCCGGAAGTTTTAGAGAGTCATTTATTTCTGATGAGTGCTTTCATATAGTTTAAAAACATAAAAATAAAGAGGGGAACCTAAAAACTTTTCAAAAAGGAAAGTGAAAGTAAGAAAGACAAGCATTGTTGAAGTGGGAGCTAGCCTTGAACTTTGTTCATGCTCATGGAAACTTTGTGAATCTTGATTACAGAAACTTTTCAACAAAAATAATTATCCCCTTGTGCAATTCCATTTTATTATAAAAATAATGTGCCAAGGTTTGCCTTTAGGATGTTTACAATGCTTGTTGGTTTGTACGGTGCAGGACAGAAACTTTGGCTGAAGTGCACGATTTTAAATTTTTAACTGGAACGTCAAATGGTTCTGATTCCTTCTGCACTGTCTTGGTGTACAACTTGTTTATTTTTCCTAATTTTGGTAGAATTGTTGGGGTACCAGAAGTATGGTGGATGTTCATATTGCTACAGACTATTCTGTTTTTGACAGATTCTGTTTTTGATGCATAGTTTGCTTGTTTTGATGAATCTATCAATTTTCATTAGTGGATTAAGACATGAAAAAGTTATGTTACAGTAGACACAATGCAAAAACAAAATATGAATTGGTTTTCTACAATACTTAGAGTGGTGATTTGATTTATTATAATAACGGATCTTACCGAGTTTTCTGTTGAAGTTTTGTGTAGATGTAGCGTCTAATCGAGGATGTCTCGATATAAGGAAAAGGAAGAGAGGCAAGAGCTCAATCTTGGGGATGCCCGAGGCAACCCAAGTAAATATTCAAGGAGACTCAAGTGCATAAGCTTGGGGATGCCCCGGAAGGCATCCCCTCTTTCTTCAACAAGTATCGATATGTTTTCATATTCGTGTCGTTCGTGCATTATGTGCAAGTCTTGGAGCGTCTTTTGCATTTAGTTTTCATTTTTATTTTATGCACCATGCTGGTATGAGATAGTCCTTGGTTGATTTATAGAATGCTCATTTCACTTCACTTAAATCTTTTGAGTGTGGCTTTATAGAATGCTTCATGTGCTTCACTTATATCATTTGAAGTTTGGATTGCCTGTTTATCTTCACATAGATAACCGCCATTTGTAGAATGCTCTTTTTCTTCACTTATATTTGTTAGAGCACGGGAATATCTTTTGTAGAAAGAATTAAACTCTCTTGCTTCACTTATAACTATTTAGAGAGATGACAGGAATTGGTCATTCACATGGTTAGTCATAAAATCCTACATAAACTTGTAGATCGCTGAATATGATATGTTTGATTCCTTGCAATAGTTTTGCGATATAAAGATGGTGATATTAGAGTCATGCTAGTGGGCGGTTATGGATTGTAGAGACACTTGTGTTGAGGTTTGCAAGTCCCGTAGCATGCACATATGGTAATCGTTGTGTGACAAATTTGAAGCATGGGGTGTTTCTTTGATTGTCTTCCTTATGAGTGGCAGTCGGGGACGAGCGATGGTCTTTTCCTACCAATCTATCCCCTAGGGGCATGCGTAGTAGTACTTTGCTTCGAGGTCTAATAAACTTTTGCAATAAGTATATGAGTTCTTTATGACTAATGTGAGTCCATGGATTATACGCACTTTTACCTTTCCATCATTGCTAGCGTCTTCGGTACCATGCATTGCCCTTTCTCACCTCGAGAGTTGGTGCAAACTTCGCCGGTGCATCCAAACCCCATGATATGATACACTCTATCACACATAAGACTCATTATATCTTCCTCAAAACAGCCACCATACCTACCTATCATGGCATTTCCATAGCCATTCCGAGATATATTGCCATGCAACTTCCATCATCATCATATTCATGACTTGAGCATTCATTTTCATATTGCTTTGCATGATCGTAAGATAGCTAGCATGATGTTTTCATGGCTTGTCCGTTTTTTGATGTCATTGCTATGCTAGATCATTGCACATCCCGATACACCGCCGAAAGCATTCATATAGAGTCATATCTTTGTTCTAGTATCGAGTTGTAATATTGAGTTGGAAGTAAATAAAAGTGTGATGATCATCATTATAGAGCATTGCCCCATAAAAAAAGAAAAAAAGAAAAAAAAGGAAAGGCCAAAGAAGCCTAAATAAAAAAAGCGGGCCAAAGAAGCACACCGAAAAGAAAAAGAAAAAAAAGAAAAAAAAGAAAAAGAAAAGAAAAGGGGCAATGTTACTATCCTTTTTCCACACTTGTGCTTCAGAGTAGCACCATGTTCTTCATATAGATTGTCTCCTATGTCGTCACTTTCATATACTAGTGGGAATTTTCATTATAGTACTTGGCTTGTATATTCCAATGACGGGCTTCCTCAAATGCCCTAGGTCTTCATGAGCAAGCAAGTTGGATGCACACCCACTTAGTTTATTTTGTTGAGCTTTCATACATTTATAGCTCTAAGTGCATCCGTTGCATGGCAATCCCTACTCCTTGCATTGACATCAATTGATGGGCATCTCCATAGCCCGTTGATTAGCCGCGTCGATGTGAGACTTTCTCCCTTTTTGTCTTCTCCACATAACCTCCATCATTATATTCTATTCCACCTATAGTGCTATATCCATGGCTGGCACTCATGTATTGCGTGAGGGTTGAAAAAGCTGAAGCGGTGTTAAAAAGTATGAACCAATTGCTCGGCTTGTCATCGGGGTTGTGCATGATGGGAGCATTTTGTGTGATGAAAATGAAGCATGGCCAAACTATATGATTTTGTAGGGATAAGCTTGCTTTGGCCTTGTTGTTTTGAAAAGACATGATTGCTTTATTAGTACGCTCAAAGTATTATTGTTTTTTATGTCAAATGATAGAGTATTGCTTTGAATCACTCATATCTTAATATTCATGCCATGATTAGACATATGATCAAGATTATGCTAGGTAGCATTCCACATCAAAAATTATCTTTTTTATCATTTACCTACTCAAGGACGAGCATGAATTAAGCTTGGGGATGCTGATACGTCTCCGTCGTATCTATAATTTTTGATTGTTCCATGCCAATATTGTTCAACTTTTATATACTTTTGGCAACTTTTTATACTATTTTTTGGGACTAACATATTGATCCAGTGCCCAGTGCCAGTTCATGTCTGTTGCATGTTTTATGTTTCGTAGAAAACCAATATCAAACAGAGTCCTAACGGGATAAAAATCGACGGAGAATTATTTTGGAATATTTGTGATTTTTGGGAGGTGGAATCAACGCGAAACAGTGTCCGAGGTGGCCACAAGATAGGGGCACGTGCCCTTCCGCCCTGGGCGTGCCCTGGGCTCTCATGGGCCACCCGTAAGGCGGTTGATGCCCTTCTTTTGCCGCAAGAAAGCTAATTTTACGAGAAAAATCTGGGCGAAATATTCACCCCAATCGGAGTTACGGATCTCCAGATATAAAGGAAACAATGAAGGGGTTGAATCAGAGAATGTAGAAACAAAGAGATAGATCCAATCTCAGATGGGCTCTCGCCCCTCCCACGCCATGGGAGCCAAGGACCAGAGGGGAAACCCTTCTCCCATCTAGGGAGAAGGTCAATGAAGAAGGGGAAGAAGAAGGGGGACTCTCTCCCCCTTGCTTCCGGTGGCGCCGGAACGCCGCCGGGGGCCATCATCATCACCGCGATCTTCACCAACAGCTCCATCATCTTCACCAACGTCTCCATCACCTTCCCCCCATCTATATTCAGCGGTCCACTCTCCCGCAACCCGCTATACCCTCTACTTGAAGATGGTGCTTTATGCTTCATATTATTTTCCAATGATGTGTTGCCATCCTATGATGTCTGAGTAGATTTTCATTGTCCTATCGGTGATTGATGAATTGCTATGATTGTTTTGAGTTGCATGTTTTATTATTGGTGTTGTCCTACGGTGCCCTCCGTGTCGCGCAAGCGTGAGGGATTCCCGCTGTAGGGTGTTGCAATGCATTCATGATTCACTTATAGTGGGTTGCGTGAGTGACTGAAACACAAACCTGAGTAAGGGGATTGTTGCGTATGGGATAAAGAGGACTTGATACTTTAATGCTATGGCTGGGTTTTACCTTAATGAATTTTTAGTAGTTGCGGATGCTTGCTAGAGTTCCAATCATAAGTGCATATGATCCAAGAAGAGAAAGTATGTTAGCTTATGCCTCTCCCTCAAATAGAATTGCAATAGTGATTACCGGTCTAGTAACATAGTCAATTAATTAGGGACAATTTCAAAACTCCTACCACCACTTTTCCACACTCGTTATATTTATTTTATTGCATCTTTATCTAAACAGCCCCTAGTTTTTATTTACTTCTCTTTATTGTCTTGCAAACCTATCCATTCACACCTACAAAGTACTTCTAGTTTCATACTTGTTTTAGGTAAAGCGAACGTCAAGCGTGCGTAGAGTTGTATCGGTGGTCGATAGAACTTGAGGGAATATTTGTTCTACCTTTAGCTCCTCGTTGGGTTCGACACTCTTACTTATTGAAAACTGTTGCAATCCCGTATACTTGTGGGTTATCAGCGGGGGGGGGAGGGGTCCGCGGTGAGGGCGGGTGACGGCGACGCCGTCCGGCAGCGGCGGAACGGGCGACGAGGCACGGCGGCTGGCGGCGGCGGCGGGGTTTGGGGCTGGGGTGGTGCTAGGGTTTGGTTGCGGCTCGGGCCTCCGCTTAAAAAGGCCGGCCGGGCGAAGTCCTAGTCGGGCACGGCCCGGCTAGGTCGGTTGACTTTTTCTAATAATTCCGTGCAAAAAAACGAAGAAAAGAAATACTAAACGGACTCCAAAAATCCTGAAATAAAATTTCCCCGTCCTCTAAAAATATATCAGACAAAGTGAACATTTATTTGGGCCTATAATACAATTATGAAAAACTCATTTTTTTTCCTAATTCAAATAAAATAGCGATAAAACTCCGAATAAAATTCTTATTTGATTTTAATATTTAACATCCAATATTTCTTTATTTTGGGAAAGTCATTTTATTCCCTCTCTTTTATTTTCATAATGGAAATATTTGAAGAGAAAATAATTATAATCAAACAACCCTCTTTTCAAAATTTGAGAAAAACTCAAATATGAAAATAACGAAATCCCCAACTCTCTCCGTGGGTCCTTAAGTTGCATAGAATTTCTAGGATCAACCAAAATGCAATAAAATATGATATGCACTTATGATCTAATGTATAACATTCCAAATTGAAAACTAGGGATGTTACAGTTTTATTTCTCAGTCCTGAAGATATGCAAGAGGCAAAGAAATCTATGAGAGAAAAAGGTATTAAAGTTGAAGATGTTAAGAATTTACCTCCTATTGAAGAAATACATGGTCTTAATTTACCACCTATTGAAGAAACACGTGGTCTTGATAACCCGACACAGGTAGTAAAGGTAAATTCTCTCTATAGATATGATAAGGTTGAAATCCCATCTACTAAGTTTGTTAGCCAATGCTTGGATGAATTTGATGAATTTATCACTACACAAGAAAATTTCAATGCTTATGTTGGTAGAGAATTAGAGTAATGCTTACATGATTGGACACTTGAGTGATTATATGGCTAGAGTTAAAGGTGAACTTAAGCTCATTAGTAAATATGCCTCTATGGTTACCACTCAAGCAGAACAAGTACTTAAAGCTCAAAGTGATTTGCTTGATGAATTAAATAATAAACATGATTTTGCTGTTAGAGTGGCTACTAGAATGGGTAAAATGACTCAGGAACCTTTGTATCGTGAAGGCCACCCTAAGAGAATTGAGCAAGATTCTCAGAGAAATAATGTAGATGCACCTAGTCCTTCTAAAAAGAAGAAAAAGAAAAATGATAGGACTTTGCATGCTTCTAGTGAACCTGTTGTAGACACACCTGAGAATGCCAATGATATTTCTATTTCTGGTGCTGAAACACAATCTGGAGATGAACATGAAACTAGTGATAATGTTAATGATAATGTTCATGTTGATGCTCAACCTAGCAATAATAATGGTGTAGAGATTGATCCTGCTGTTGATCTTGATAACCCACAATCAAAGAATCAACGTTATGATAAGAGAGATTTTGTTGCTAGGAAGCATGGTAAAGAAAGAGAACCATGGGTTCAGAAACCCATGCCTTTTCCTCCTAAACCATCCAAGAAAAAGGATGATGAGGATTTTGAGCGCTTTGCTGAAATGATTAGACCTATCTTCTTACGTATGCGTTTGACTGATATGCTTAAAGTGAACCCTTATGCTAAATACATGAAGGATATTATTACAAATAAAAGAAAGATACCGGAAGCTGAAATTTCCACCATGCTTGCTAATTATACTTTTAAGGATGGAAACGTAAGAAACTAGGAGACCCAGGAGTACCAACTATACCATGCTCCATTAAAAGAAACTATGTTAAAACTGCTTTATGTGATCTTGGAGCCGGTGTTAGTATTATGTCTCTCTCTTTATATCGTAGACTTGAATTGAATAAGTTGACACCTACTGAAATATCTCCACAAATGGACGATAAATCAACCGCTATACCTGTCAGTATTTGTGAGGATGTGCCTGTTGTGATTGCAAACATTACTATTTTAATGGACTTTGTTATTCTTGATGTTCCCGAGGACGAGTCGATTATCCTTGGTAGACCCTTTTTGAATACTGCAGGGCTGTTATTGATTGCAACAAAGGCAATGCCACTTTTCATGTTAATGGTAATGAGCATACGGTACACTTTCCGAGGAAACATCCTGAAGCTCACAGTATCAATTCTATTAGAAAAATTCCAACTATTATTATTGGAGGTTTTGAATTCCCTCTTCCTACTGTCAAGAAGAAATATGATATTCTTATTATTGGGGATGTTCATATCCCCATTTAGGTAACCTATTGTTATTCAAAATTTCTCCGGTTTCATGCGATTCGGAATGAGTTTGTTAACAAGACTTGATCAACCTTGTTAGCGGATTCCTTTTGATGATCATGAGATGGATGAAGTTAGAAGGCACAACCTTCTGTACCCTCCTTTTTAATTTCTGTTATTTAGATTAAATAAAGTAAAAAATAGTATTTTTCATTGAATCTATGGTTTCCACTAGATATGTACTCATGTTCATGATCATTGCCTTAGATGTCTTCATAATTATGCGATTTTCTATCAATTGCTCGGCAGTAATTTGTTCACCCACCGTAATACATGCTATCTCGAGAGAAGCCACTAGTGAAACCTATGGCCCCGGGGTCTCTTTTCCATTATATTGCATCTCTTTTCCATATTGTTGAATCTCGTTTACTACTTTGTAATCTTTACTTTCCAATCTATACAACAAAAATGCCAAAAATATTTACTTTATTATCTCTATTAGATCTCACTTTTGCGAGTGACCGTGAGGGATTGACAACCACTTTATCGCGTTGGTTGCAAGGTTCTTGATTGTTTGTGTAGGTATTCGGTGACTTGTGCATTGTCTCCTATTGGATTGATACCTTGGTTCTCAAAACTAAGGGAAATACTTTCGCTACTTTGCTGCATCACCCTTTCCTCTTCAAGGGAAAACCAACCCAAGCTCAAGAGGTAGCAAGAACAACATAAAGAAATGTATCCCTCTGGGAAAGCTCAATTGGAAAATTAGGAAGCATTTAAGGCTTGTTCTGAACCTCCACCACTTTAGCTTCACAAACTTCAGTTAAGAAACCAAGCTGGACGCATTAGCTCTAAGAAGATGAAATCGCAGAGCTATCATGGGCCGCAGTGCAATTTTGCGGAGCGAGGAAAACCAAGCTTCATGAATCAACAAAATCTAGAGTTCCATGTATTTACGACATTCTGGCACTGCTTAGGAAAATAATTGGGCGAGCGTACAGAACAGAGCCAACTATCACTCGAATCGTTCTTGCTCTGCTCCCTCGTTCACCCCAAATTCTCCCACCTCGAACCCTCACCGCCGCAGCCAGTCACGCTGCCACACCCGTTGCCCCCCATCGCCAGCGAGATCCCCTCCTCCGTGTACAGATCCGGCCATCCCAGCCTCTTTTCCGTCGGATCCCCTGCTCAGCAGCGCTCGTCCCAGCACCAACTTGGAGCAGCGACTCCATGGCAATGGTGAACTCACCAGGACGCCATTGACGCTGGAGCCAGGAGCAGCAGCCCAAAGGTCGAGCCCCCTTGCCCAAACCAATGGGCTGCCTCTAGTCAGCCCCAAAGGGGCGCCCAATAGGCTTCTTGCCTCACAGCCGGGCTGCAACGCTGGGAGAAGCCAGCGTCGCTCCCGAACACTTTTGGATCACTGGCTGAAGTGAGAAGCTATGTGATGCCCCTGATTCAATTGTACACTAATCATACATGCAAACGTGTACACTCAAGATCAGGGACTCATGGGAAGATATCACAACACAACTCTAGACACAAATTAAAATAATACAAGCTTATATTCAAGCCAGGGGCCTCGAGGATCGAATACATAAGCTCGATACAAATGAGTCAGCGGAAGCAACAATATCTGAGTACAGATGTCGGTGTCAAAACCGGCGGATCTCGGGTAGGGGGTCCCGAACTGTGCGTCTAGGCGGATGGTAACAGGAGACGAGGGACACGATGTTTTTACCCATGTTCGGGCCCTCTTGATGGAGGTAAAACCCTACGTCCTGCTTGATTAATATTGATGATGTGGGTTACAAGAGTAGATATACCACGAGATCGGCTAAACTCTAGAAGCTAGCCTATGGTATGATTGTTCTTCGTCCTACGGACTAAAGCCATCCGGTTTATATAGACACCGGAGAGGGCTAGGGTTACACAGAGTTGGTTACAAAGGTAGGAGATCTACATATCCGTATCGCCAAGCTTGCCTTCCACGCCAAGGAAAGTCCCATCCGGACACGGGACGAAGTCTTCAATCTTGTATCTTCATAGTCTTGGAGTCCGGCCGATGATGGTAGTTCGGCTATCCGGACACCCCCTAGTCCGGGACTCCCTCAGTAGCCCCTGAACCAGGCTTCAATGACGATGAGTCCGGCGCGCATATTGTCTTCAGCATTGCAAGGAGGGTTCCTCCTCCGAATAATTTATAGAATATTGTGAACACCAGGATAGTGTCCGTCTCTGCAAAATAATTTCCACATACCACCGTAGAGAGAATAATAGTCACACAAGTTCAATCTGCTGACGTATTCCATGGCGTGACGTCACACCACAACCAAGCCTTTATTTGAAACGTTTTTATTGTACCACTTCTGCGCGTTTAGCGAAGCGGTTTCCTTGGCACGTCCTGTCGAAGCAGAGATCGTGTTCCCCTTATTCCAGGATTCCCATCAATACAGACGTGGGTAACCCAACCGCGCCCGTTGCCTCGCCCCCTTCATCGAAGGCGGGTTCCAAACGGTCACGGGGACGGCTCTTGGTATTCTTCCTCTTTATAATGAGACCAAGGCTCGTTCTTTTTATTCAATCCTCTATCGAATCCGCCCCTCTCCCTGAGTTCCAACACCCAGGGCTCCGAATTCAGGTACCTTCGATCCTCGACAATGTCCGGTCCTGATCTACGAGGCCGGTGGATGCCCTCCTCCGTCACGGAGGAGGACGTGCTAAAGCTGAGAGATGCTAGGTATTTAACCTACGAGATTTCGTATAGGCTGCCTGCCCGAGGGCAAGTTATCCCAACTCCCGAGCCTGGCGAGATCGTCGTGTTTATGTCTCACTTCCGTCGGGGTTTAGGCTTCCCGACGGATCCCTTCATGAGGGGGCTCATGTTTTACTATGGGCCGGAATTCCACGACCTGGCTCCATAGTCCATCCTCCATATCTCATCATTCATTGTCGTTTGTGAAGCCTTCCTCCGTACTACCCCTCACTTCGGCTTATGGCTCAAAACCTTCAACGTGGAGCCGAAGATGATTGAGGGGCGTCAGGCAGAGTGCGGCGGGGAGGTTATAAGCAAGAGGGCCGAAGCTCCATGGCCCAAGGGCTCTTTCCAAGAGGAGCTCGGCTTGTGGCAACAGGAGTGGTTTTATATCACTGCTCCCCGGGGCAGCAGGCAGAAGCCGCCGCCCGTCTTTCGCTCGGACCCTCCACAGCAGCTGACGTCATGGGTCAACAAGGGGCGTGACTGGGGGCCGCCCAAAGACGTCCCCCTGTTGCAGGACCGGATTCGAGTCCTCCAAGAAAGGAAGATCAATCTGGTCGCAGTGGTGCAGGTCATGTTGATCCGGCGCCTACTGCCCTGCAAACGTCGCACCCTCCGCCTGTGGGAATTTAATCCGGAGGGGCCGCGAGCTCTTCAACACTTCATGGGTTTGACTCCCATGGAGATGTATAAACTGTTCTTCGGATCGCCAGAGACGCATCCGGAAATGACCGAGGACGCTGGCCTAAGCTGCAATCACCCGGATACTCAAGTAAGTAGCCCTGTGTCCGGACACACCATCCATTTATTTATCGTGAGCTTGCCTTTTAACCAACTATCCCTGGACAGGAGTGGATAGCGCAAGCAAAACTGATACGGTGTCCGGCCCCCCTCCCTGAGACCACGCAGGATCCCGTGTTAATCAAAATGTTGGAGGTTGCACCTTCAAATGAGGGCGAAGGGGGCACGGGGAAACTGTCACCTCTGCCAAGGAGGCGTTTAGTAAGGGAGGAATTGAGAGTCCCTCCTTCAGGGGGAGAAGCGGAACGCTTCCGAAGACCCGGAGGCCAAGGCCTCAAAGCGGGGAAAGAAATCTGTACCGGAAGGTCCTGCGCCAGAAAGCGCCCCGGCCGTACTATCTCCTCGGAGGAATCAGCCCTCTAATGAGCCGTAAGTAAAAAAGGGGGATTTTATAATTATTAGACACCCCTGCTTAATGTCTAAAGGTAACCGAAGTTTTTACCTTGTAGTTCGGATCTCAGCCCATCTCGGCACAGCTCATCTTTGGGAGACCTTCGTCCGGAGATGATGGAGAGCGAAACGCCTCCATCTGCCGCCCCATCGCACGGGGCTGACGACCCTGAGGTGTCGTCGTGGAGGGTGTCCCCGAGTCCGGCGGGGCCGGAGAGTTCGGCACCCATTGGAGTACAGCCGGTGGAGCTGCAGGATTTGCTTAAGAGGGGGTCCATCTCGGAAGATCACCGCATATTAATGGGTAATGTGATTGAGAGGATCTCGTCCGCCGAAAGAGGGTTGTATGAGGCCGTCGGAAGTTTACTGACGGGATTTGAGGTACGCAAAAAATGACATACCTGTTGACAGTTTTGCACATGAAGTGCGCCCTGTATAGTAGCCCCTGAGACTTGGTATGCTGTCGAAAATGGCAGCGTGCCTAGGATCATAATCTCAGTTATTAACTGTCGCCTTTCCTATGCAGGTGGCGGAACGTTCGGTGGCTAGCCGGACGGATGGATTCGCCGAGCTGAAGAAGCAACTCGACGCTGCAGATGTGGACATCTCGCTGGTCAATAAACGACTCGATGAGTCACAAGGTATGTGATTGCGCCGCGGTCGCTTAGTAAGGGAGCTGATGCCCATTCCTTACAAGTTGTATGCTTGATGCAGTTGGTGCTGCTGCTGTGGAAGACCTTCGAGCAGAACTTGCTCGGGCCAAGGAGCAAGCCAGAAAAAGCGAGGCGGCTGCCTTGAAGGCAGCGGAAGAGCTAGAAGCCGAGAAGGCTCCTCACTGCCGAAGCAGGGAGGAGATGGCCGGAATGGCCATGAAATTAAAAGTTGCTACCGACCACCTGGAGGTTCTTGAAGGAGAACGCCGAGCAGAGCAAGAGGACCTGAAGAAGGCCGATGCCGAAGCCAAGGATGCCCGTAGTGCAATGCGGGCTATGAAGGAGGAACTGCGTCAGGTCGGAGACATTGTGGCTGGAAAGCCCTTTATGCTGCGTAGGAAGTTCACGGATCCGAAGTATGCTCAGCTGGGCCGATTGTACGGTGCGGAGGATCCTTATCTGGACTTGGCGGCGAGTGCGGCTGACGCAGTCGTGCACTTTCGAAACCAGGAGGATCATGAGATGGAAGAGCTTTTCTGGTCTCAATTCCATAGTCCAGAGCGTCCACTTCCGTTGAGTGATCGGTTGGTTGAGTGGGCTGAGCTGAATAGATTGTCCGGACTGGCCATGACGGATGTGGTAACTCATCTGTGGCCGAAAAGGCTCAAGCCGAAGAGTTATTTTGGCTTGTTGCAGCAATTCCCTGGGGCAGTGCTGCATATTAAGGCGATGAAGCGGTCGGCATGCATAGAAGGTGCGCGGATGGCTCTTGCCCGTGCTAAAACATACTGGGCGGAGATGGATGCCACCGCTGTTGCATCCCGGGGTTCGGACAAAAGCCGATTCCCCATCGAGCATTACTTTGAGGAAGTCCTGCAGGGCGCTCGTATAATAGAGTCGCAGTTCTCGAAAGATGTTATGTTTGAATGACATGTATGATTTCTAAGATCATGTTTATAATGCAATGACTTTTTATACTTGTGTGTTCAAGTATTGAACTATCTCCTGTGCGGCCGTATATGTATGTATAATCTGAAAGATGGCAGTCTTTGGCTTCAGCCCCCACGCACATGGTGCGGGGGTGTTTGCAAAAAGAAAAATGCTTTTTCACACTTAATCCAACGTCTTGGTCCTTTTAAGGAGGTGATAGCATAGCAAACTAGGCAACCGGACTATAATGCTTTATCACTTTCACCTAGCCATAGGAGCTCGAATGTGGGGCTACTATATAGCCCCTGATGGCACCGCGCTTCTCCGAACTTGGGGCGCGTATGTGCCTGACCGAGAAGCGGTCCTTCGTCAAAGCGGAGGAATTCTAAACATTCCAATGGTCGATCGAGTGGTTGACCAGTCTCTCGCTATATCATGACAGTCAGTTTTCGGCTTTCTCTACTGAGGTGCTCTCCCGGCCGAACCGGGGCACAATCGCAGTAGTTCTCCTGGTGCCGCGTTAGCCGATGATACGGAACGTAAGGCAGCAAAACACAGGACCCGGCAAACCCAACATTTGACCAAAGACATGATTCGGAGCTGATGCATATAAGGCCTAACTCGAGACGCCGAACACTCCCTGAGGTGTTCGGTCTTTATGATATCGGGCAGAATAAAGCCCTAAGCCCCTAGTGTCCAGGTACAGGCGGGAACTTCTGACGCGGTCGATGCCAAAACGCCAGCCTCCTCCTCGGCTCTGGTAGGAAACCGGGGGATGTGTATCAACAAGAGACAATGAGAAAGGTTTACGCAGGGTCTTAATCTGAAAAGAATCCTTGCAACGGGTCCCTACTGCACATCTGCGCCTGTGTCTCCGTTGTGCTGTATCCTGGATGGGTGTAGCACGTGCTTCATCTGTAAAAGAGAAGGACTTAGTTTCTAAGAAATATCGTGCAAAAAGTGTATCAAAAATACAGTATAATTTGGAAGATGAAGAAAGTTGAGCTTTATTGGCTTTCATGATTTATGCGCGCGGCCCCCTAAAAAGGGGTATGCGGCTGGGAAGCCCCTTGCCGGACTCGTCTAACCATGTCCAAGGTCTAAATGACCTATTTTTAGGGGCTTTGACCTGCAAGGTCGGAATAGTGTGTGGCTGTCTAGGCAGCCGCACATTCTCCGTGGTCGAGAGACATCTGGAGTTTTAAGAATATGCCACGTGGACCGGGCATTTTTAAGCGTAAGAGACGCGTAATGTGCTATTGCATTAAAGCGCGCGAAAGCTGCACGCCCCAGTAGTGCTTAAGGGCTATTGTTAAATGGGGCGACGGAGAGTGAGCTTTTCGCGACGGACGTTGTCGGATGAACCGAACACGACCTCTAGTGGTACTGAGCCTGTAAAATTGGCTTAAAAGGCCTGGTGTCACTCCTTTGAAGGAAGTGCTGCTATAGCGAATTTTGGTGGGTTCTATCCCCAGTCTGCGGACGATGTCCTGGTATAGCAGGTGCCGCGCTGCGTGTTATCACGTGAAGTGAGTTCACTGTTTTGACTTCTAGTAGGAAAGTCTTTTGGTTTCCGGAGCGCTGCTTTTGGGTTTCGTCACTTTCACTTGGTGTGTCGAGCCCCTTGTGTTCGGCGTTAAGTCGGCCGGACTGCTTGAAGACCCAACAATCTTAGTGGGTATGGTTTGCAGGCTTCCCGGAGGTACCATGTATTTGGCACAGTCTGTCCAGAATCTTGTTTAGGTTGGATAGCTCGTCACTGTTGTCCTTGAGGGGCAGTGTTTTGTTTTTCGGCCGAGAGCTTTTGAATCTGGCGTTGACCGCCGTACTATTTGGGCCATTTTCCTTATTCCGGCGCTGGTCTTTTCTGCATCGTGATTTCCCATTTCCATCCCTGATTTCGGATGTACTCGGGTCGCTGGTGCTGCATCTAGCCAGCCAGTTGTCTTCCCCTGCGCAAAAGTGTGTCATGAGGCTTGTTAGTGCGGCCATTGTTCTTGGTTTTTCCTGGCCAAGGTGTCTGGCGAGCCATTCGTCTCGGACGTTGTGTTTAAAGGCTGCTAAGGCTTCGGCGTCCGGACAGTCGACTATTTGGTTCTTTTTAGTGAGGAACATGTTCCAGAATTTGCGTGCTGATTCTCCGGGCTGTTGAGTTATGTGACTTAAATCTTCTGCATCCGGAGGCCGGACATAAGTCCCCTGAAAATTTGCTCGAAACACATCCTCAAGCTCTTCCCAACTTCCAATCGTATTTTCTGGGAGGCTTTTAAGCCAATGTCGAGCCGGCCCTTTGAGCTTGAGGGGTAGGTATTTTATGGCATGGAGATTGTCTCCTCTTGCCATATGTATGTGTAGGATATAATCCTCAATCCAGACTCCGGGGTCTGTTGTTCCGTCGTATGCCTCTATATTTATTGGTTTAAATCCCGCTGGAAATCCATGATCCAGTACCTCGTCGATAAAACATAGTGGGTGTGCGGCGCCCCTGTATTTGGGTGTGCCGTTGTCTTCAAATGCTCGGCTGGTTGTGTTACTTCCTGGAGTCTTCTTTTTTGGCCCATAGATAGACCTGGCCGGGTTATCCTTTTTCTGAAGATCTTTATGCTGATCATGTGCCGGCTTGTGTGTGGCGCCCCATGTTGCTCTTGGCCTGTCATCTGGTCGTCTATCCGGCCAGGCGGCCCCTTTATTTTTTGACTGCAGGGGCTCGAAGGCCTCCTCGTCAAATTCGGGCAACAGCTTGCGCTTCGGGTAGCTCTTTGTCTGGTGACTAGTGCCATATTTATCTGCGGTGTTGAGTACTTTGCTCCATCTCATTCTGAGTGTGTCTTCCACTGTTTTGAGCTTCTGCTTTTGCTTCTTCAAACTTCTGGCGACGAGCCTGTTATAGAGATTCGTATGCTCTGGTGATGTGAGATCATCTTCGCCGGGGATGGGTTGCTTGTCCGGTTCATGTCCGGCTGGCTGCTTGTTGACGTGTGCGTCGTCCACTGCTTCGCGCTGCTCTAGGGACGGGTCCATATGGGTACCATTTCTGTTGATGCCAGTCTTCGGGCGGCGCTTGTGTCGCCGCTTTGTTTGTTTGTTGGGGGAGTTGTCCTTCGCCACGTCCCGTTTTTCCTCATTGTCGCTTGCTTTTGGTGTGTCCACCATGTATACGTTGTGAGCTGGGGTGGCTTTTCCGTGACCGTTAGGCGCTGGTTCTTGGTTGTCTCTGGCATCGTCGTCCATACCGTCGATGTCTTCGGAGTCGTAGTCTAGCATGTCGGTTAGATCATCGACGGCGGCTACCAAGTGGGTGGTGGGTGGGTTTTGAATTTCTTCGTCGTCCGCATCCCAACCTTCCTGGCCGCAGTCCGGCCAGGCCTCTCCTGATAATGGGAGGTACTTTAGCGAACTCAAGATGTCACCAAAAGGTGAGTGTTGAAAGATGTCCACCGCGGTGAACTCCATGATCGGCGCCCAATCAGATTCGACTGGAGGGGGCGCGGGAGGACCGGAGTCTGGCAAGGAGTCCGGCACCTCGAAGTCACGAGCTTCATGGGGGACAAGATAGGTGTTTGGCTCTATCGCCGTAGAGGTTGCAGCCCCCGAGGCGGTGTCTAGCCATCCATCCTTGGTCTGCGCAGCCGGCTCCGAGTCGAATATCGGAGCGGGTTCGAGTGCGGCCTCCAGGGTACTGTCCGGCTGCAGAGCTAAATCATGCCCATCGTGACAGTGCGGCACGCTCGGCTGTGGCTCGAATCCGTCGAGGATCAAGTCCCCGCAGGTGTCAGCTGTGAAGTTCAAACTTCCAAATCTGACCTGACGGCCAGGGGCGTAGCCTTCGATCTGCTCCAGCTGGCCAAGCGAGTTGGCCCGCAGTGCGAAGCCGCCGAATACGAAGATCTGTCCGGGGAGGAAGGTCTCACCCTGGACTGCATTGTCGTTGATGATCGAAGAAGCCATCGAGCCTATCCGTGACGACACAGAGGAACTCTCAATGAAAGCACCAATGTCGGTGTCAAAACCGGCGGATCTCGGGTAGGGGGTCCCGAACTGTGTGTCTAGGCAGATGGTAACAGGAGACGAGGGACACGATGTTTTTACCCAGGTTCAGGCCCTCTTGATGGAGGTAAAACCCTACGTCCTGCTTGATTAATATTGATGATGTGGGTTACAAGAGTAGATCTACCACGAGATCAAGGAGGCTAAACCCTAGAAGCTAGCCTATGGTATGATTGTTCTTCGTCCTACGGACTAAAGCCATCCGGTTTATATAGACACCGGAGAGGGCTAGGGTTACACAGAGTCGGTTACAAAGGTAGGAGATCTACATATCCGTATCGCCAAGCTTGCCTTCCACGCCAAGGAAAGTCCCATCCGGACACGGGACGAAGTTTTCAATCTTGTATGTTCATAGTCTTGGAGTCCGGCCGATGATGGTAGTTCGGCTATCCGGACACCCCCTAGTCTGGGACTCCCTCAACAGATATAAGTTAAACAATGTGCCATAAGATGGCTAGCACAAACTGGGATACAGATCGAAAGAGGCGCATGCCTCCTGCCTGGGATCCTCCTAAACTACTCCTGGTCGTTGGCGGCGGCCTGCACGTAGAAGTAGGCACCCTCAGTGTAGTAGGAGTCATCGTCAACAGTGGTGTCTGGCTCCTGGGCTCCATCATCTGGTTGCGATGTCCAAGAAGAAGAGGAAAAGGGGGAACAGAGGGAGCAAAGAACCGTGAGTACTCATCCAAAGTACTCGCAAGCAAGGATCTACACTACATATGCATGGGTATTTGTGTAAAGGGGTAATATCGGTGGACTGGACTACAGAATGATAGAAGAAGAGGGGATAGCTAGTCCTATCGAAGACTACGCTTCTGGCAGCCTCCATCTTGCAGCATGTAAAAGAGAGTAGATGGTAAGTTCACCAGTATCATCGCATAGCATAATACTACCCAGCGATCCTCCCCTCATCGCCCTATGGGAAAGCGACCACCGGGTTGTCTATAGAACTTGTCTGGGGGTGTTTTATTAAGTATTCGGTTCTAGTTGTCACAAGGTCGAGGTACAACTCTGGGTCATCCTTTTATGGAGGGACACGACTATTCGAATAGATAAACTTCCCTGCAGGGGTGTACCACATTTCCCAACACGCTCGCTCCCTCTGGCTAGACACACTTTCCTGGGTCATGCCCGGCCTCGGAATATCAATATGTCGCAGCCCTACCTAGGCACAACCAAGAGGTCAGCACGCCGGCCTAAATTCTAAGCGCGCAGGGGTCTGGGCCCATCACCCATTGCACACCTACACGTTGCGTACGCGACCGGTGAGAAGACCTAGCAACCTCCATTACAAAGGAAGTTGCATTACGCAGTCCAACCCGGCGTGCGCCGCTCAGTCGCTGACGTCAAGAAGGCTTCGACTGATACCACGACGTCAAGTGCCCATAACTGTTCCCGCGTAGTTGGTTAGTGCGTATAGGCAAGTGGCCAGACTCAGATCAAATACCAAGATCTTGTTAAGCATGTTATTATGAAGTAACCGTGGACGCCGACCAGGGCCAGGCCCACATATCTCCTAGGTGGTCACAACCTGCCTTGTCGCTCCGCCACAAAGTAACACCCAGGGGCCATCGGGAACCCAGGCCCACCACTACCTAGGTGGAACCACCTGTCCCTTTAGCCCCCATATCCAAATCACTTGTGGGAACTCTACGAGTCAACCCGACTTTAGTCACCACCTGTATAGATGTAAGTATGTATAATATATACCTGTGATCACCTCCCGAGTGATCACGGCCCGATAGTATAGCATGGCAGACGGACAAGAATGTAGGGCCACTGATGATAAACTAGCATCCTATACTAAGCATTTAGGATTGTAGGTAAGGTATCAATAGTTGTAGCAACAATGACAGGCTATGCAGCAGAATAGGATTAACCGAAAGCAGTAACATGCTACACTACTCTAATGCAAGCAATAGAGAGAAGGAATAGGTGATATCGGGTGATCAAGGGGGGGGGCGCTTGCCTGGAAGCTCTGTTGGACAGGAAGAAGGGTCGTCGGTGATGTAATCGTACACAATGGCATCAGTGTAGCGCTAGCCTAGCCACAGTGTATGACAATGGGGCTAGGGTCAAAGTCAACATCCAGTCAGTAGTTCAACAATCAACCATCAAAATTGACCTGGGTCAAAGTGTGAATAGTGAAGGTGGGGCAAAACAGGGCCATTGACTGATAATTTAACTAAAGTGCTAAACAAGTTTGTATAGTGATGGAAACCACGTGTCGTTGGCTATTAGCACTAGTTAATTGGATTGGCTCCATGTGCCAGAACACATACGTGCACATGGCTGTGCATACACACGCATGGCAGCACCTAGTCACACAGCCATGTACAAAAGGCTTGGAGGCCATGCCCAAGAAGCGGTAGCAGCGGCAATACACAACAACTAGCAGCAGTACAAAGCAGTAGCAGTGCAAAGTAGCCAAGCAGAGTAGCACAAGGAGCAACATCTAAGTAGCGGCGGCGGGAGGGAGTAGCAGCGGCAAGGGCAACAGCAGGTAGCAAGCAGCGGCAGCCGAGCATCAGTAGTGGCAAGCATCAGCAGGTACGCGGGCGCGTGTGCACGCGCAGGGCGCGACCAAGGCCTGGTCGGCGCGCGGGTTGGGCGCGGTCACGGCCAACAACTAGCGGAAGAAGTAGAGCAACAGCAGGCAGTAGCGTGTGCGACCAGCGGCGAGCGCGGCCGGGCAGCGCAAGACGCGTGCGCGGACGGGCGCCGGTGGTGGCGGGGCGCGTTGCGAGCGCGGGCGGGCATGGACTGTCAGAGTAGTATGCATCAGCAACAACGACGAGCTCCACGGCCACCGGTGCTCGGGTAGGTGCGGCCGTTGTGAAGGAGCACGAGCTCGAGCGAACTAACGCAATAGAACTAATCTACGGGGGCTAGCGAAGCTAGTGGATGCTCGTGTGTGACCAAATGGTCACCGACGTGACGCCAGCGATGGCCTCGTGCAGCGACAGTGTGCGTGCATCGATGGCTAGAGGTCAATTGCGAGTAGGGGGAGAGAGAAGACGGAGAGGATCTCACAGCAACGCAGTAGGGAAAGCCACCGGGAGAATTGATTTAACCCCCCCCCCTCGCACGCCTTTGATCTTAAGCCCCCTGTTCGTTTGCCTTTCTTTCAAGCCCCCGACGCGGCCTAATTTTGGCTCGCTTGCCCCTCTAGGGTTGTTATCTCTGGATTTAGTGCATAAGGAAAGAATCTGGACTAAAAAATTTGGAATTGCCAAATCTGCCCTCATCGAATTTTCCTCAAACTCACGAGACAGAGGCCCGAGGCCTGACCCATTTTTCATTCTATCTCCCCTCCCCTTCCCGACTTGACCTAGCCGCCACCGCCAGTCGCCAGAGCCGTTTTTTTGTCATAGTAATAACATTCAGATCTGTACCATTTTTTGTTGTAGGGTGTGAGGCACCAAATGGAGCATACTTGTAGTTCAACTAGTGGAAAAGTGACTAGCATGACATCTCAATCATGGATTGCCAACAAGACAGTAGCTATGTTGAAGAAGGATCCAACCATTGGTGCTGTGAAGATACTTCAAGACTTGCAAGATGAGCATCATGTCACACTTAACTATCACATAGTGTGGAAAGGCAAACAAAAGGCAGCAACCGGCTTTTATGGGAGTTGGGAAGAAAGTTTCAGGATGTTGTACAACTACAAGGCTGAAACAGAATTAAGGTCTCCGGGGAGTATTGTTGAGATTGATACGACCACACATGAAGGTGAAGTGCATTTCAGCAAGCTATTTATCGCTTTCAAGCCTTGCATAGATGGTTTTATGAATGGATGTAGGCCATATATTAGCATAGATTCAACTCGTTTAAATGGAAAGTGGAAAGGTCAGCTAGCTGTAGTCACTACATTGGATGGTCACGGTGGCGTATGGCTTTATTGAGTCTGAAAATGGAGATAATTGGTCTTGGTTCATGAATCAAGTGAAGAAGGCAATAGGGGACCCTCCGGTATTGGCTGTCTGTACTGATGCTTGCAAGGGTCTTGAAAATGCTGTTAAGAAGGTTTTTCCTCAAGCTGAGCAGCGAGAGTGCTCTAGGCATATGTGGCATAATTTTCAGAAATATTTTCATGGTGATGTGTTTGGAAGGTTGTGGCCTGCTGCTAGGGCATATAGGCCGGAAGAATATCAACATCACATGGCAAAGGTATTTGATGCATCTGAGTAAGTATATCCTTACCTGAGGGATTACCATAATCTGTTACGGATGAGTGATAACCCACAAGTGTAGGGGATCAATTGTAGCCTCTTTCGATAAGTAAGAGTGTCGAAACCAACAAGGAGCTAAAGGTAGAACGAATATTCCCTCAAGTTCTATCGACCACCGATACAATTCTACGCACGCTTAACGTTTGCTTTACCTAGAACAAGTATGAAACTAGAAGTAATTTGTAGGTGTTGTTGGATAAGCTTGCAAGATAATAAAGAGCATGTAAATATAAACTAGGGGCTGTTTAGATAAAGAAGCAATAAAGTAAATATAACGAGTGTGGAAAAGTGGTGGTAGGAGTTGTGAAATTGCCCCTAAGCAATTGACTACTTTACTAGAGCGATAGCAAGTTTTATGTGGGAGAGGCATAAGCTAACAAACTTTCTCTTTTTGGATCATATGCACTTATGATTGGAACTCTAGCAAGCATCCGCAACTACTAAAGATCATTAAGGTAAAAGCCAACCATAGCATTAAAGCATCAAGTCCCATTTATCCCATACGGCACAACCCCCTTACTCGGGTTTATACTTCTGTCACTCAAGCAACCCACTATAAGTGAATCATGAACATATTGCAACACCCTACAGCGGGAATCCCTCACGCTTGCACGACATGGAGGGCACAATCGGACAGCAACACAAGCAAATTAAATCAATCATAGCAATTCAGTAATCACCGGTAGGACAATGAAAATCTACTCAGACATCATAGGATGGCAACACATCATTGGATAATAATATGAAGCATAAAGCACCATGTTCAAGTAGAGTGTACAGAGGGTTGCGGGAGAGTGGACCGCTGAATATAGATGGGGGAAGGTGATGGAGATGTTGGTGAAGATGGCGGAGATATTGGTGTAGATCGTGGTGATGATGATGGCCTCCGGCGGTGTTCCGGCGCCACCGGAAGCAAGGGGAGAGAGCCCCCCTTCTTCTTCCTCTTCCTTGACCTTCTCCCTAGATGGGAGAAGGGTTTCCCCTTTGGTACTTGGCTCCCATGGCATGGGAGGGGCGAGAGCCCTCCGAGATTGGATCTGTCTCTCTGTCTCTTTTTGTTTCTGCGTTCCGTGATTCTTCCCTTTCACCGTTTCTTATATATCCGGAGATCCGTAACTCCGATTGGATTGAAACCTTCGCCCAGATTTTTCTCCGAAAATTAGCCTTCTTGCGGCAAAAGAAGAGCGCAAACCGCCTTACGGGGTTCCCACAGGGGTCAGGGGCACACACCCCTACCTCGCGGCCCCCTTGGGCACCGTCTCATGTTGATTTTTCCTCCCAAAAATCATAAATATTCCAAAAATATTCTCCATCCGTTTTTATCCAGTTTGGACTCCGTTTGATATGGGGTTTCTGCGAAACATAAAACATGCAACAAACAGGAACTGGCACTGGGCACTGGATCAATATGTTAGTCCCAAAAATAATATAAAAAGTTGCCAAAAGTATATGAAAGTTGTAGAATATTGGCATGGAACAATCAAAAATTATAGATAGGACGGAGACATATCAGCATCCCCAAGCTTAATTCATGCTTGTCCTCGAGTAGGTAAATGATAAAAAAGATAATTTTTGATGTGGAATGCTACCTAGCATAATCTTGATCATATGTCTAATCATGGCCTGAATATTAAGACACGAGTGATTCAAGGCAATAGTCTATCATTTGACATAAAAACGATAATACTTCAAGTGTACTAATAAAGCAATCATGTCTTTTCAAAACAACATGGCCAAAGAAAGTTATCCCTACAAAATTATATAGTCTGGCTATGCTCCATCTTCACCACACAAAGTATTTAAATCATGCACAACCCCAATTTTAGCCAAGCAATTGTTTCATACTTTAGTATTCTCAAACTTTTTCAACTTTCACGCAATACATGAGCGTGAGCCATGGATATAGCACTATAGGTGGAATAGAATATGATGGTGGGGGTTGTGTGGAGAAGACAAAAAGGGTGAAAGTCTCACATCGACGTGGCTAATCAACGGGCTATGGAGATGCCCATCAATTGATGTCAATGCGAGGAGTAGGTATTGCCATGCAACGGATGCACTAGAGCTATAAGTGTATGAAAGCTCAAACTGAAACTAAGTGGGTGTGCATCCAACTTGCTTGCTCATGAAGACCTCGGGCATTTGAGGAAGCCCATCATCGGAATATACAAGCCAAGTTCTATAATGAAAATTCCCACTAGTATATGAAAGTGAAAGCATAGGAGACTCTCTCTATGAAGAACATGGTGCTACTTTGAAGCACAAGTGTGGTAAAATGATAGTAACATTGCCCCTTCTCTCTTTTTCTCTCATTTTTTTGTTTTCTCTCTTTTTTTGCGGGCTTCTTTGGCCCCCTTTTTTTATTTAGGCTTCTTTGGCCTTTTTTTGTTAAGTCCGGAGACTCATCCCGACTTGTGGGGGAATCATAGTCTCCATCATCCTTTCCTCACTGGGGCAATGCTCTAATAATGATGATCATCACACTTATATTTACTTACAACTCAATATTACAACTCGATATCTAGAACAAAGATATGACTCTATATGAATGCCTCCGGCGGTGTACCGGGATGTGCAATGATCTAGCGTAGCAATGACATCAAAAAACGGACAAGCCATGAAAACATCATGGTAGCTCTCTTATGATCATGCAAAGCAACATGACAATGAATGCTCAAGTCATGTATATGATGATGATGGAGGTTGCATGGCAATATATCTCGGAATGGCTATGGAAATGCCATGATAGGTAGGTATGGTGGTTGTTTTGAGGAAGATATAAGGAGGCTTATGTGTGATAGAGCGTATTGTATCACGGGGTTTGGATGCATCGGCAAAGTTTGCACCAACTCTCTAGGTGAGAAAGGGCAATGCACGGTACCGAAGAGGCTAGCAATGATGGAAGGGTGAGAGTGCGTATAATCCATGGACTCAACATTAGTCATAAAGAACTCACATACTTATTGCAAAAATTTATTAGCCATCAAAACAAAGTACTACATGCATGCTCCCAGGGGAAGGGTTGGTAGGAGTTAACCATCGCGTGATCCCGACCTCCACACAAAGGATAACAATAAAAAAATCATACTCCGACTTCATCACATAACGGTTCACCATACGTGCATGCTTCGGGAATCACAAACCTCAACACAAGTATTTCTACTAATCCACAGTCACTCACTAGCATGACTCTAATATAACCACCTTTATATCGCAAAACTATTGCAAGGAATCAAACATGTCATATTCAGTGATCTACAAGTTTTATGTAGGGTTTTATGACTAACCATGTGAATGACCAATTCCTGTCATCTCTCTAAATTCATATAAGTGAAGCAAGAGAGTTTTATTCTTTCTACAAAAGATATGCCCATGTTCTAACAAATATAAGTGAAGCAAAAGAGCATTCTACAAATGACAGTTTTCTATGTAAAGAGAAACAGGCAATCCAAACTTCAAAAGATATAAGTGAAGCACATGAAGATTCTATAAAGCCATACTCAAAAGATTTAAGTGAAGTGCAAAGAGCATTCTATAAATCAACCATGCACTATCTCATACCAGCATGGTGCATAAAAGAAAAATGAAAACTAAATCCAAAAGACGCTCCAAGACTTGCACATATCGCATGAACGAAACGAATCCGAAAACATACCGATACTTGTTGAAGAAAGAGGGGATGCCTTACGGGGCATCCCCAAGCTTAGACGCTTGATTCTCCTTGAATATTTACTTGGGGTGCCTTGGGCATCCTCAAGCTTGAGCTCTTACCTCTCCTTCTTTTCCTCATATTGCGGCCTCCTTTATCAAACACTTCATCCACACAAAACTTTAACAGAAAACTCGGTAACATCCGTTAGTATAATAAAGCAAATCACTACTATAAGTACTGTTGCAAACCAATTCATACTTTGTTTTTGCATTGTGTCTAATGTAATATAGCTTTTACATGGCTTAATCCACTAATAGAAATTGATAGTTTCATAAAAACAAGTAAACTATGCATCAAAAACAGACTGTCAAAAACAGAACAGTCTGTAGAAATCTGAACATTCACCAGTCTTCTGCTACCCCAAAAATTCTACCAAAATTTGGAAAAGTAAACAATTAGTACAGAAAGAAAGTGCAAAAGGAATCAGAACTATTTGATATTCCACTAAAAAATGTAAAATCACGCACTACAGCCAAAGTTTCTGTCCTGCACCGTACAAACCAACAAGCATTGTAAACATCCTAAAGGCAAACTTTGGCACATTATTTTTATAATACAATTGAATTGTACAAGGGGATAATTATTTTTGATGAAAAGTTTCTGTAATCAAGATTCACAAAGTTTCTGTGAGCATGAACAAAGTTCAAGGAGCTCTCCCACTTGAACAATGCTTGTCTTTCTTACTTTCACTTTCCTTTTTGAAAAGTTTTGGGTTCCCCTCTTTATTTTTTTTGTTTTTAAACTTTATGAAAGCACACAACAGAAATAAATGATTCTTTAAAACTTCCGGGTTGTCTCCCTGGCAACGCTTTTTTAAAGCCATTAAGCTAGGCATCTAGTGCTCAAGTAATAGATCCACCCGGATCCCAAGGTATATCAAAGCCAATTTTAATTAACAATGATTTCTAATTTAGTAGTGAGCACAAAGTAACATATATCATGCAACAACGAAGTCTAACTCTCTTCCTATGCATCGGCATGTCATAAAAGAAAAATTCATGCACACATAGTAAAGGTCAATGCATAGTATAACCAGTTTCTTGCAATTTTATCATATTGGAAACATAGAGAGGTGAAGATATAGTTCCTCTCTCATAATAATTGCAAGTAGGAGCAGCAAGCACATGCATATTATATCTATCAAAATCATCATGTGTAGTAGTAAAACACAACCCATCAATATAATCCTTAATAAGCACAAACTTCTCCGATATAGTGTAGTTTGAAGAATTCAAAAAGATAATAGGACTATCATGCGTGGGTGCAATAGAAACAATTTCATGTTTAACATAAGGAACTATAGCAAGTTCATCTCCATAAACATACTATTGGCATCTTGGCCACAAGCATAGCAAGCATCATCAAAAAGAGATATTTCAAGAGAATCAACGGGATCATAACAATCATCATAGCAATCATCCTTCGGTAAGCACGAAGGGAAATTAAACAATGTATGAGTTGAAGAGTTACTCTCATTAGAAGGTGGGCACGGGTAGCTAATCCACTCTTCCTCCTTTTGTTCTTCACTCTCCTCATCATCTTTTTCATCCAATGAGCTCACAGTTTCATCAATTTCTTCTTCCATAGACTCCTGCAAAATATTAGTCTCTTCTTGAACAGCGGAGGAGTACTCAATATATGGTTTAACATAGGCATTAGAAGCATGATTATCATAACAATATTTAAATATGGTAAAATTTTCAGATTTGTAGAGAGTAGCATCATACTTTTCAATCAAAGAAGCAATTTCATAAGCACCCTTAAAAGCAACAAATTCTTCAATTTGTTGAACAGCATAGTAATTATAAACACCCTTAGCATACGAAGATACGATTCCATTATCACTAAACTCACATTGGTAGGGAAGGTGTTTCTTAGGGTTTTCAGAACAACAAGTAAAATCATATATTTCACATAAATTCCAAGCATAGCATTGCAAATGATGAATTTGATCCAGTAAAAGTTTCCTTTTTCAGATATACGGTGTCGCACATAACAAGCATGCTCATCTAAAGATTTTCCCTCAACTAAGCTACTGGGGGTTTCAGCACGAGCACAAAGGGATCGCAGATGATCCAAGTAAAAAGCTTCAGGAGTGTGATAGATTTTGAGTGGTTCTTCAACCATTGGTTCAGTAGGTACAACTAATTTTTTTGGTATTTTGCGTTTCCTACCCATAACTAAAGATAGAAAACAACTAAGAACAGCAAATAAAAATCTATTATATAATTAAAACAAGAGTAAAACAAGCCATGACGTTCGTCCACACATATTAAATTATCTTGACCTATTAAAACAAGGGCAAAACAAGCCATGACGTTCGTCCACACAGATTAAATTATCTTGACCACTAATTTTATAGATTAAGGGTTGAGATTTCTATATGTAAACGTTACACACAAATATTGTTACGTACAAACAATTGGACACGTCACATACAAATAGTCTATTTTTCTCATGTACAAATAAGTCATATTTTTTCTGACCAAAGCCAAACGCCATGGGCAGGAGATGTATTAATGATTGAGAAGAGACACAAAAAGATAATTTGGAAGGACTCAGCCGGGCATAAAACGGTTTAGTCCAGCGTATGTGCATAGGCAGGTCAAATCCTATTATGAGTAGGACAAGGACGTGTAACCTATTATGAGCATACGTGTGTATGCCGGTTGCCGGACATAAATTTATAAACTTATTAAAGATTCTTCATCCATAGTGCATGCATATATACCTAGGCTGCCAGCTTTTGAACGTGTGCGTGAATACCTCATGCTTCGGATGATCTCGCCGCCCATCACCGCTGAGGCTCCTGCCACACAGCTGGGTGATCTGCTATTTAGAACAACGCAACAACGATCGACGATGTATGTGGTTACCACTAAAACGTTGTTTATTTAGCTATTGGTCGTACATCAGCGGTAGTGTGAGTACGACAGCAGCAGAGGCGCGAGATAGGAACGCAGTGGCATGGCCGCGTAGCCGCTCACTTGCGCAGTTGAGGCGATGTGGTCGAGTCAAGTGGTGAGCATGATCAGGTGCTTCTCGGCCGCCCGAGGAGAACACAAGCATGTATGCACGCTTCTTGATGTGAACCAATCTATATATCTCCTACCTAAGCATATGTACATTAACTGATTCTTCATGGTAATACTAGCTTATATACTACATACAGGATGTACCAACTAGGCTGCATATTTTTTTGAATCATGTACGCATGTATTTGTCAGATAGATATATGTGTTTTTTTATCCATTTGTTTTAATTTTCAAGGTAGGATATGCCTCATGCTGCAACTCCATGAGGTATCTCTGTAATTCATTGGGAAATTCTGCAATAAAATATGATTGTGTCTAGTTTCAGTTAGAATTGTTTAAATTATGAACAATGGTGTTTTAAATTGACACTAGGAATTTTACAAGTGGAACCACCGCAGAATTTAGTTGTGTGACTGCTATGTAGCAAGTTATTTTGGTACTCCCAGCGATCCGTTCCAAAATGATTCTGTCAAGTATATTTTTTAGGTCAAAAGAAAGGTACAGGTAAATAATTCGACAAACCAATAGAGTTTTGTGGTCATAGTATCTGTGCATGACAACTTGAATATAGAAAAAGAAATATAGGAGTTTCTATTGCAAAGATATATCTACTTTGCATTGTAAGATGGTTACTAAGATGGGCACATTGATGAAGATGGTTCATAGAAAGTATAAGGAAGTTCGAGATATGCTAGAGCTTGCAAATTGTAATGGCAACCTATTTCTTCAGCGTAGATACTTTGATCTGTTCTTGAGATGTTGTTATGATCACTACTAGATGTAAGAGAACAAAATTTACCAGCACACACACTGTTATGAAGTTTAAGATTTCTTCTTCTTTGGAAAAGTATTATCTTTTTCTAAATCATAATTTTGAAGAGAACCTTAAAGACTTACATATGCACTACTATTTGTTATACCATGGAAACGGACATATATACATAGCTCGATGTAGAAAAGTGCAGGTAATTTATGCTTTTGATACACTGAGTCTGTATTTTTATTCAAAATTTGCAATATTTGTTCACACTTTTAAGCAAGAAACGGAAGATACATCTGTGTGCTAGAGGAATATCACCGCTTTACTTTCCACTTAGAGCAACTTTGATGTTCCTGCTAAGTAAGAGTATGGTCAACTGAGGTTTACCGTGCTCCACTATTTAGGTTACCAGTAAAGTCACCTATTTTCCGTGTAAAAATACTTATTTGCCTACTTTTAATGTGAAAGATTATTGCCTACTTAACAAGGTTCATCCAATACGCAAAAGTGGGCAAGCTCATAGGACGGATTGCTCATTACTAAGATGGCTAGAGGAAAATAAGTACACTCTATTATAAATTTTATTTGGACCACAATCTAAATTCAAGTCATGACATTGTACAAATCAGAAGATGTTGCGGGGGTAATAAGACCACCGAGAATGCATGTACACAAAGAGATATGTAGGTTCAAATGTGTGTAGGAGCTACAAATGTTCAAAAAATAGTTGTTGGTGATTTTGTTTTCAATGCCAATGGGCAGATACACACCAATTACGTAGAAAATAGAAACCTAGAAACATTAAATGAAACAAAGAAAGGGATTGTTTATTCAACCGGTGAACAAACAATATATTAGTGTTTGGTCTAGCCGCGCAAATGCGCGGGTCACACTACTAGTTACTTAGTGATAAAGCAAACAAGCACACACGAGAATATTCACCCCACGCTATGACTCCCCGGCAACGGCGCCAGAAAAAGGTCTTGATAACCCACAAGTGTAGGGGATCAATTGTAGCCTCTTTCGATAAGTAAGAGTGTCAAACCCAACAAGGAGCTAAAGGTAGAGCAAATATTCTCTCAAGTTCTATCGACCACTAATACAACTGTACACACGCTTGACGTTCGCTTTACCCAGAACAAGTATGAAACTAAAAGTACTTTGTAGGTGTTGTTGGATAAGTTTGCAAGATAATAAAGATCACGTAAATATAAACTAGGGGCCGTTTAGATAAAGAAGCAATAAAGTAAATATAACGAGTGTGGAAAAGTGGTGGTAGGAGTTGTGAAATTGCACCTAAGCAATTGACTACTTTACTAGACCGATAGCAAGTTTTATGTGGGAGAGGCATAAGCTAACATACTTTCTCTTCTTGGATCATATGCACTTATGATTGGAACTCTAGAAAGCATCCGCAACTACTAAAGATCATTAAGGTAAAACCCAACCATAGCATTAAAGCATCAAGTCCCCTTTATCCTATACGCCACAACCCCCTTACTCGGGTTTATGCTTCTGTCACTCAAGCAACCCACTATAAGCGAATCATGAACATATTGCAACACCCTACAGCGGGAATCCCTCACGCTTGCATGACACGGAGGGCACAATAGTACAGCAACATAAGCACAAGCAAAATAAACCAATCATAGCAATTCATCAGTCACAGGTAGGACAACGAAAATCTACTCAGACATCGTATGATGGCAACACATCATTGGATAATAATATGAAGCATAAAGCACCATGTTCAAGTAAAGGGTACAACGGGTTGCGGGAGAGTGGACCGCTGAATATAGATGGGGGAAGGTGATGGAGATGTTGGTGAAGATGGCGGAGATGTTGGTGTAGATCGTGGTGATGATGATGGCCTCCGGCGGTGTTCCGGCGCCACCGGAAGCAAGAGGGAGAGAGCCTCCCTTCTTCTTCTTCTTCTTCCTTGATCTTCTCCCTAGATGGGAGAAGGGTTTCCCCTCTGGTCCTTGGCTCCCATGGCATGGGAGGGGCGAGAGCCCCTCCGAGATTGGATATGTCTCTCTATCTCTCTCTGTTTTTGTGTTCCCTGATTCTTCCCTTTCACCGTTTCTTATATATCCGGAGATCCATAACTCCGATTGGATTGAAACCTTTGCCCAGATTTTTCTCCAAAAATTAGCTTTCTTGCAGCAAAAGAAGAGCGCCAACCGCCTTACGGGGTGCCCACGAGGGTCAGGGGCGCGCCCCCTGCCTCGTGGCCCCCTCGGGCACCATCTCGCGTTGCTTTTTCCTCCCAAAAATCATAAATATTCCAAAAATATTCTCCGTCCATTTTTATCCAGTTTGGACTCCGTTTGATATGGGGTTTCTGCGAAACATAAAACATGCAACAAACAGGAACTGACACTGGGCACTGGATTAATATGTTAGTCCCAAAAATAATATAAAAAGTTGCCAAAAGTATATGAAAGTTGTAGAATATTGGCATGGAACAATAAAAAATTATAGATACGACGGAGACGTATCAATGAGGTGCATGTTCAACCCAGCCATCAAGTGTGACTACATAAATAATAATCTCGCCGAGTGCTTCAACGCTTGGGTGTGAGGTATCAAGGACTTGCCAATTGTTCAGCTAGCTGATAAGGTTAGAGAGATGATTATGGAAATATTTAGAAAGATAAGAATTATTGGAGAAAGATTTACAGGGATAAAACTCCCATTTGTCATACACCAACTAAATGCAAAGACTCGAGGACTAGGTCATCTCCAGGCTAAAGCATCAGCTGACTGGAGTGGGGAAGTGAAAAATGCTAACAAAGAGGATGAAAGACATGTGGTCAAAACTCTCACACATGATTGTACATGTCTGCAATGGCAGCACACGGGCAAGCCTTACGACCATGCACTAGCCTTCATAAATGTCTTGCAAGCTCACAACTTTGTTAACATGGAAGACTATGTACATGAGTACTACTCAGTTAGCAGATTTAGGGCAGCATATGAAGGTGTAATTGAGCCCCTTACAGACAAGAATCAATGGCTACACGTGGACACAGGCTTTGTGCTGCGTCCACCAATTCCAATAGGCAAGAAGAAAGGTGCTGGAAGAACAAGAAAACAGAGGATAAAGAGTTGGTGGGAAGGTGGATCAAGGAAAGGATCCTTGAAAAAATGCAAAAAATGCGGGGAGGTAGGACATAGAGAAGCTAGGTGTCCTCAAAATGGAACAAAGAAAAGGTACATAGTAGTACTTGTTGCTATTTTCTATCTATAATACCATGGTCCTTTACATGAAAATAGTTCTAAATTGCTTCTTTTTGTAGGAAAAGTAGGGGAAAAAGAATCCATCTCCATGGTTTGATGTTTCAGTTAGCAATGTCGTTCCATCTGCACCAACCAAGAGCAAGAATGATGCCACTTGTAGCAGTCTTGGAGCTGTCACAAGAAGCCAAGCTGCAGCTCAAGCTAGTCTTGGACCTGTCACAAGGATCCAAGCTGCTACCCCACCACCAAAACCTCCAGCAAAAGGAAAGAATAAGAAAATGGCACCTAAGAGGAAGAAATTAAGCGACCTGTGAGCTTGTTTGTGGCTGTGATGAACTCGGGTGTGGTGGAGACTCACTTTTATTGTTGTGTATGTGAGGTGCAAACTCACTTTTATTTGCTCTGTCTGTGAGGTAGAGACTCACATTTATTTTGCTGTGAGGTAAAGACTCACTTATTTTGCTATCATGAAGTCCTGTATGTGAGGTAAAGACTCACTTATTTTGCTGTCATGAAGTCATGTAGAACATGGCTGAATTATTCTCTATGCTATCATTGAATCATTGTGACCCTATATTATTTCCAGTCTGTTTGTGTGGAAGGCTATTGATTACAGCAAAATCATGTCAATTTTTTTTGTGAAACATAGCACACAACTTTAGCAAATCATGGCATTTCTTATTTGGCCAAAATATTTTGTGGTTTGAAAATTCGGATAAGGTACGGAGATGTGCCTTTCAAATAGAGGGGTACTTTTGTCTATTCCTATTTCAATATGTTAGTTATATACTAACAAAGTTGTTATCAATGCCAAAGGGGGGTACCAGCAACAACTAGACAGAACTGC